>NW_027185616.1:17696036-17716926 GCF_028583685.1 Petaurus breviceps papuanus
TAGGAGCAGAGAAGTTTGCCAACAGGGCAAGAAAGGTCTGTCTCACTGGGGTGAGAGGGAAGTGAGATCAGAGACCCAACAGCAGCAGCAACAGCTGCAGCAGCCAGTCTCACAGCTGGGGGTCTATAGCAAGGCTCCAAGCCTGGCACTATAGACTAGCAAGGCCCCACCCCCAGCAAAACCACCATGGAAACCTTGATCCCATTGCTGACCAGTAATGAAGCCCTGTTCCTGGGATGGTCAACCCTACCCCTCGGGTCTGACCGTAGAGAGACCCTGTTTCCATAGCAACCCAGAAGCAGAACTCCACCCTGGTACAGACAAGCAACAAGATCCTTCCTCCATGGGCAGCCACCAGAAAGACATTGTTACAGTAGCAACCCATAAGACAGGCTCACTTTTGAGGCCAACTAGCAGCTAAACTGTACACTCAACAAAGGCCCATAGGAAGGCCCTACCCCTCAATATAAACCAAAAGGGAGACCTACCCTCCAGTGAAGAAACAGCTAAACCCTACAGCCCAGTGAAAGGCAGCAGTAAGACCCTGAGCCCCAGTACAAAACGTTTGAGATAGTGCAGGACCAGAGCTCAACTGCCACATAAAAGCACTAAGTCACAAAGAAAGACAGAAAAAATGAGCAAAAAAACAACCAACCAAACAAAAAGACCTTGACCATAGAAAGATACTGGGGTGATAAGGAGGGTCAAGGCATAAACTTAGAAGAGGACAATAGTGTCAAATGGCTACATCTGAAGCATAAAATAAAAATGTAATTTGGTCTTGGGCTCAAAAATAATTCCTGGAAGAGCTTAAAAAAGACTTTCAAAAGCAAATTATAGAAGCAGAAGAAAAATTAGGAAAGAAATGAGAGTAACGCAAGAGAATTATGAAAAAGAGGCAATAGCATGGGAAAAGATATACAAAAATTTACTCCCTATTTACTCCCTAATAATTAAAATTGGCCAAATGAAAAAGGAAGTAAAAAAGTTCATTGAAGAAAATAATTCCTTAAAAATTAAAATTGAGCAAGTGGAAGTTAATGACTCTGAGACAAAATCAAAAAAGTAAAAAAATAGAAAATGCAAAATTTCTCACTAGAAAATGACTTGACCTAGAAAATAGATCAGGAGAGATACTACAAGAATTATTGTACTAACTGAAAGTATGATTAAAAAGAAAAGACTTGGACAACATCTATCGAGAAATTTTCAAAGAAAACTTCTCTGATATATTAGAATCAGAGTACAAAATAGAAATTGAAAGAATGCACAGATCACTGCCTGAAAGAGATCCCAAAATGAAAACTCCAAGGAACATCATAGCCCAATTCCAGAGCCCACAAATCAAGGAGAAAGTACTGCAAGCATCCAAAAAGGAATAATTCAAATATTGTGGAGCTGCAGTCAGGATTACACAGGTTTGGCAGCTTCAACATTAAAGAACAGGAGGTTTTGAGATATAATATACCACAAGGCAAAGGAGTCAGGATTACAACCAAGAATCACCTACCAACAAAATTGAATATAATCTTTGGGTGGGAAAATGGATATTTAACAAAATAGAGAACTGTCAAACATTCCAAATTAAAAGACCGAAACTGAATAAAATATTTGACCTCCAAAAACAAGACTCAAGGGAAACATAAAAAGGTAGAAAAAGAAACAAGAAAGAGAAAACAATAGAAATTCAATCAGGTTCAACTGTTTATCTCTCTATAGGGAAGATAATACTTGTAACTCTTAACAACCTTATTGCTATAATGACAATTAGAAGGAAAAAATGTGTGTGTATGCACACACACATACATACATATATACACACAGAGCATATAGATATAAGGTGACTTTGATGAGATGCAAACTCCCCAAAAAATAAAGGAGTAAGAAAGAAAAATGCAATGGAAAAAGTGGGGTGGTGTGGAGGTTGAATGGCATAAATTATTCCACAGAAAAATAGGTATGAAAGAACTGTTAAAATGAAGGGGAAGATGTTGAGAGTGGCAGGCAAAGCTTAAACCTTACCCTCATCAAAATTGGTTCAAAGAGGGAACAGCATACACATTCAGTTGGACATAGAAGTCTATCTTGCCCTATAAGTAAGTAAAAAGTGATGGGGAACTGATAAAAGGGAGTGTAGATTGAGGAAGGTGATGACCAGAAGTGAGGAGGGAAAGGGTGGGAGATAAGAGAGAGGGGGGTATAAACAATGGAAAGATAGAACAGAGGAAAATAATCAATTAGTTATAATAACTATGCAGGTGAATGGGATGAACAGACCCATTAAACAGAAGAGGTTTAAACCAGAATCCTACAATGTGTTGTTTACAAGAAACACACTTGAAGCAGAGAGATACACAGAGGGTAAATGTAAGGGACTGGAGCAGAATTTACTATGCTTTAGCTGAAGCAAAGAAAGCATGGATAGTAATCTTGATCTCAGACAAAGCAAAAGCAAAAATAGATCTAATTAAAAGAGAAAAGGAAGGACACTATATCTTGCTGAAAGGCATCATCAACCATGAAGTCATATCAATATTAAACATATAAGCTCCAAATGATATAAGCTCTAGATTTTTGAAGGATATTTTGAATGAGTGACAGGAGGAAATAGATAATAAAACTATACTAGTGGGAGACTTCAACTTTCCCTTCTCAGAACCAGGTAAATCTAACCAAAAAATAAACAAGAAAGAAGTATGGCACCTAAACAAAAACTGACCATATATTAGGGCATAAAAAGTTCACAACCAAATGTGAAAAAGCAGAAATAGTAAATGCATCCTTTTCAGATCATAATGCAATAAAAAATATGTTCAGTAATGCACAATGTAAAGAGAGATTACAAATTAACTGGAAAATTAATGTGATCCTATAAAATAAATGGGTCAAAAAACAAATCATAGAATTAATTGATAATTTCATTAAATAAAATGACAACAATGTGACAATACACCAAAATTTATGGGATGTAGCCACAGCAGTACTTAGGGAAAAATCTGTATCTCTAATTGCTTACATCAATAAAATAGAGTAAAAGTAGACCACTGAATTAGGCATGCAGCTAAAAAAAACTAGCAGAACAAATTTAAAATCCCCAATTACACCTCAAATAGGAGCTTCTGAAACTCAAAGGAGAAATTAATAAAATTTAAAGTAAGAAAATCATCAAACTAATAAATATAACTAGAAACTGGTTTATGAAAAAAAAACAATAAAATACATAAACCATCAGTTAATTTGATTTAAAAAAGGAAAGAAGGGGCGACCAGGTAGCACAGCAAGTAAGAGCACCGGCCCCAGTGTCAGGATGATCTGGGGATTGAATCTGGGCTCAGACACTTAGCACCCACCCAGAAACACCTGGCCGTGTAACCTTGAGCAAGTTACTTAACCCCAATTGCTTAGAGGTGGCCAGGTGGCTCAGTGAGTAAGAGCACCCGCCCCAGTGTGGGGGTGACCTGGGGATCGAATCCGAGCTTGCATACTTAGCACTACACCCAGAAATAACTGGTTGTGTAACCTTGAGCAAGTTACTTAACCCCAATTGCTTTAAAAAAATAAAAAAGGAAAGAAAGAAACCAAATTTCTAGAATCAAAAATGAAAAAGATGAATTCACCACCAATGACAAGGAAATTAAGACAATTGTTAGGAGCTATTTTGCCCAATTATATACTAATAAATTTGACAATCTAAATTAAATGGATAAGTATCTACAAAAATATAAATTACTCAGATTAAGAGAAGAAGAAAAAAATACACAAATAACCCTATCTTAGAAAAAGAAATTGAACAAGCCATCAATGGACTCCCTAAGGAAAAAAACCACAGGACCTAATGGATTCACAAGAGAATTCTACCAAATGTTTAAGGGACAATTAATCCCAATGCTATATAAACTATTTGGAAAAATAGGTGAAGGAGTTCTACCAAATATCTTTTGTGACACAGATGTGGTGCTGATACCCAAACAGAGATCCAAAACAAAGAAAGCAAATTGAAGAGTAAATTCCCTAATGAATATTAATGCAAAAATTTTAAATAAAATACTAGCTATATATCATAAGCATTATAACACAAGGAACATACACTACAATCAGGTTGGATTTATACAGGAATGCAGGGCTGGTTCAATATCAGAAAAATTATCAGCATAATTGACCATATCAATAACAAATACAACAGAAATTATATGATTGGCTCAACAGATGCAGGAAAAGCCTTTGACCAAATATATCACCCATTCCTATTAAAAAATACTAAAGAGGGGTGGCCAGGTGGCTCAGCGAGTAAGAGCACTGGCTCCAGTGTTGGGATGACCTGGATCAAATCCAGGCTCAAATACTCAGCACCACACCCAGAAATAACTGGCCATGTAACCTTGAGCAAGTTACTTAACCCCCATTGCTTTAGAAAAAAAATACTAAAGAGCACAGGAATAAATGGAGCTTATCTTAAAATCGTAAGTACTATTTATCTAAAACCATTAGCAAGCACTATCTGTAATGGGGTTAAGCTAGAAGCCTTACCAATACAATCAGAAGTGAAATGACGACGTCTATATTAACACTGTTCTAGAAAAGTTAGTTATGCAATAAGAGAAGAAAAAAATTAAAGGAATTAAAATAGGCCATTAGGAAACAAAGCTATCACTCTTTGCGGATGATATAATATTATACTTAGAAAATCCTGTAGAATCAACTAAAAACTACTTCAAATAATTAGCAACTTTAGCAAATTGCAGGATACAAAATAAATCTACATAAACCATCAGCATTATACACACACACACACACACACACACACACACATATATATATATATATATTTATATATGTATATGTGTGTCCCACAAAGTCTAGCAGCAAGAAATAGAAAGAAAAATTCCATTTAAAATAACTGTAGACAAGGGCAGCCAGGTGGCTCAGCAAGTAAGAGCACTGGCCCCAGTGTCAGGATGACCTGGGGATCAAATCCGGGCTCAGATACTTAGCACCACACCCAGAAATAACTGGCTGTGTAACCTTGAGCAAGTTACTTAACCCTGATTGCTTTAAAAAAAAAATAACTGTAGACAATATAAAATATTTGGAAGTCTACTTGCCAAGACAAACCCAGGAAGTATATGAACACACAAGTATAAAAAACTTTTCACACAAATAAAATCATATCTAAGCAATAGGAAAAATATTAATTGCTCATGGGTAGGCTGAACCAATGTAATAAAAATGGCAATTCTACCTAAATTACTATATTTATTCAGTACCATACCAATCAAACTGTCAGAAAAATATGTTATAGGCTAGAATATATAGTAATGAAATTCATGTGAAAGAACAAAAGCTGGAAGATGGAATCAATGAAAAAAATCATGAAAAAAATGCAAAAGAAGGAAGTCTAGCCATATCAGATCTCAAACTGTATTACAAAGCAGTAATTATCAAAACAATTTGGTACTGGCTAAAAAAAAAATAGAGTGGTTTATCAGTGGCATAGATAAGCTACAAATAAAATTACAATGCAAATTACATTACAGTAAATGGCCCTGGTAATCTAGTATATGGTAAGCCCAATGATCCAAGCTATTGGAACAAAAACTCATTATTTGATAAAACTCCTGGGAAAACTAGAAAACAGTATGGCAGAAACTAGGTATAGGCTAATGTCTTGTATTGTATACCAAAATAAGGTCAAAATGGGTACATGATTTACTCATAGAGGAAGATATCATAAGCAAATTAAGAGAGTATGGAATAATTTATATGTCAGATTTATGAATAAGGAATGAATTTAGAACCAAAGAAGATATAGAGAGCATTACAAAAGGTAAAATAGAAAACTTTGACTATATAAAATTTAAAAGGTTTTACACAAACAAAACCAATGCAACCAACATTATAAGGAAAAAAGAAAACTGAAGAAGGGGAGAAAATTTTGCAACAAGTATCTCTGATAAAGGCCTAATTTCTTATATATAGGGAGAATTGAGTCAAATTTATAAAAAAAAACAAGTCGTTTCCCAATTGACAAATGGTCAAAGGATATGAACGGGAAATTTTCCGACAATGAAATCAAAGCTATCTTTAGTCTAAAGTGCTATTGATTAGAAAAATGCAAATTAAAACAATTCTGAGGTATCACTTCACACCTATCAGATTGACTAATATGACAAAAAAAAGGAAAATCTTGGATGTTGGAGGGAATGTGGAGAAACTGGGACACTAATGCATTGTTGGTGGAATTATGAAGTGATCCAATCATTCTAGAGGGCAATTTGGAACTATCCCCAAAGGGCTATAAAACTCTACATACTCCTTGCTCCAGCAATATTACTACTAGATATATAGACATTTAAAATAAAGGGAAAGGGATCTATATATACAAAAATATTCATAGCAACTCTTTTTGTGGTGACTAAGTATTGGAAATTTAAGGCATGCCCATTAATTATTGAATGACTAAATAAACTGCAGTATGTAAATGTAATGGAATATTATTATGCTATCAGAAATGACAAGCATGGTGATTTCAGAAAAACTGGAAAGACTTACATGAACTGTGCATATTGAAGTGAACAGAACCAGGAAAATGTTTTATACACTAACAGCAATATTGTTCAATGAAGAACTGTGAATAATTCAGCAATTCTCAGCAATACAATGATCCATGAAAATCCCAAAGGACTAACAATGAAGCATAGTATCTGTCTCCAGGGAAATTATATTGTTTGAATACAAACTGCAGCATGCTATTTTTCACTTTATTTCATTTTTTCTTTTATTCAAGTCTTTTTGTACAAAATGTCTAATATAGAAATGTTTTACATAATTACATATGTATAACCTATATCTGATTGCTTACTGTCTCAGGGAGGGGGTGGGGAGAGAGGGAGAAAAGGATAGAATTTTGAACTCAAAACTTTAAATAAAAGTGTTTTTTTTTTAATGTGAGGGTGTTAGAATGGATCGTCAGGGTTCAGGATAGAAAGCATAAGAGCACAGCCACCTAAAAATGTAATCTTAGGTAAATTAGTCGTTGAGGAAGAGAAGGCACTCAAAATAAGATTACATATAGAGGATGGTCTGACTGGAGGCAAAATCTGCATATGGGGGGGGGGGGAGGAACACAGAAATGAGTCTCCCCTCTGGAGTAGTATTACTGGCTAATTCCCCCAGAAGGCAGTGGTTCTCACCTCCAGAGAGGTTTGTGGGAAGTCAGACTGAAGGAGAGGGATGCCACAATGATAGGATCCTGATAGTGCAGGCAACTGTGGATCATTGTACAACAAGGCCCTGAGTAATTGATTACAAAAGGGAGAAATGGTGAAGTATGTCCCTTACCCCATTTATCAGCAACCTAGCCAAAGCTTTATTTGTTTCATAAAATTAAAGTGTTAAAAACCATATAGATGGAGAAGGAAAGAATTCATGACCAAATAAGAGGTAGAGAGAATTACAAAATGTAAAATAGATTATTTTAATTATATCAAATTAAAAAGTTTTTGTACAAACAAAACCAACGCAACCAAGATTAGAAAGAAAGTATAAAGCTGGAACATAATCTTTATAGCAAGTGTCTCTGATGAGGACCTCATTTCACAAACATATAGAGAACTGAGTCAAAATTATAACAAGCCATTCCCCAACTAATAAATGTTCAAAGGATATGAATAGGCTCTTTTCAGATGAAGAACTCAAAGCTATCTATAGAAAGATGAAGAAGTGCTCTAAATCACTTTTGATTAGAGAAATGCACATTTAAGCTGCCTCACACCTGTCAGATTGGCTAATATTACAAACAAGGAAAATGATAAATATTGGGTAGGATGTGGTAAAGATTGGGACTCCTATGCATTGTTGGTAGAACTGTGAGCTGCTATAATCATTCTGGAGAGTAATTTGGGAACTATACCTGAAGGGCTACCAAACTATGCATACCCTTTGATCCAACACTATCACTACTAGGTCTACATCCCAAAGACAACAAAAAAAAGAAAAGGACATATGTGTGCAAAAATATTTATAGCAACCCTTTTCATGGTGGCAAAATATTGGAAAGTGAGGGAATGCCCATCAATTGGGGGAATGGTTGAACAAGCTATGATATTTGAATGTAATGGAATACTATTGTGCAATAAGAAATGATGAAGAGTAAGCTTTCAGAAAATCCTGGAAAGACTTGCATAAACTCATGCAAAGTGAAATGAGCAGAACCAGGAAAACACTGTATATGCAGCATCAGCAATATTGTGTGATAACCAACTATGAATGACTCAGCTCTTCTGAGCGACACAAAAGATCTGAGACAAGAACAAAGGGCTCGCAAAGGAAAATGACATCCATGTCCAAATAAAGAACAGATGGACTCTGAATGCCAATCAAAACATTTTTTTCACTTACTTTATTCTTTCTCATGTTTCCTTTTTGTCTGTTTCTTCTTTCACAACTGAGGCAAATATGGAAAACTTTTACATGATAGCACATTTATAAGCTATGTCCAACTGCCTATCATTTTTAGAAGGGGGGAGAAAGGGAAAAATTTTGAAACTCAAAATCTTGTAAAACATAAATGCCAAAAATTTTCTTGACATGTAACTCAAACATATATAGGCTGCTGACTTTGAGTATCTCTGCTTCACTTAAATCCAATTCGTGGCCAAGTCAAGACACCACCTTTGTGATGCCATTAATACTTTTCCAGAGGGAAGGATGAACAACAAAAACCACAATGTTTAGTGTATAATAGGTGTTTAATAAATATTTACTGCTCTAGAATTTGTTTGGAGTCATTTTTAAAGGTGTTTGGAAGGGTTTCAGAGAGAGTGAGTCCCTGCCTTTACTTGTCCATCTTGGTTCCACCTCCTAATAAATGTTTATTGATTAACATCTCTAAGACTACCCTTTTCTCTCTCCTTACATAGCCACCACCCTCATCTTATCCTGCTTCCATTATCACAATAGACTTAGTTTATCTCTAGGCCTCAAGCCCTTCTGTCTTGACAAGCTGTTGTTCACATAGCTGCCAATGGGATATTCTTTTTTTTTTTAAAGGGTTAAGTAACTTGCTCAAGGTTACAGGGCCAGGTGTTTCTGGGTGGGTGCTAAGTGTCTGAGCCCGGGATTCAATCTCCAGGTCTTCTCAACACTGGAGCTGGTGCTCTTACTCGCTGTGCTACCTGACTGCCCCCAACGGGATAGTCTTAAAGCATAGGTCTGACCATATTGCTCCCGTTCTCAATATAAACTCCAAAGGGTACTTACTGCTCTAGAATAAATATCAGTTCTTCTCTTTGGAATTTAAAGCCCTTATGACCTGTCTCCAACCAACATTTCCAGCCTTATAATACATTACTCCCCTTCACTCACTCCACAGCTGAGTCAAACTGGCATTCTTGTTATCCTCATGAGTTATACAATTATTCCTTCTACGTCATCATTTTCCTCATCATGGTTTTGATATGTTGTGTGTCAGCATAAGAAATTAATGGGAATTTGGGGGGTGTTTTGTGGAAGCTGCAGATGATACATGAAGGCCAGCAGAAGACACAAAAAAGTTTAGAAACTCAGAAATGCATAAAATATATGTATAGTATTGCAATATAAATATATTTTATCTTTTAATATCATAATAATTCAAAATTCTTCTCTGGGAGGGTCAAAAATATTTTATGCAGATTTTTCAGATTAGGGGTGGGAAGGGTCACCAGGCCCCATAACCCCAGCAAGGTGGAAGACATAACTGTATTGTTTCCTTTCTCCGTATACCTTGGCAGGGGATTATCCCCCAGTCCTGGAATGTTCTCTTTAATCACCATCTCTTCAAATTCCTAGTTTCTTTCAAAATGCAGCTGAAACACTACTTTCTACATCATACCTTTCCTTATTCTCTGAGGGTGGTGGGAGTTTAAATCCTTCCTCATATGCTTAATAGTTGTATGTCCCTGGACTTTAACCTCTTTTTTTAACCTCTTGTTTGCCTTTATTTCCTCATCTGTAAAATGGGAATAAAAATAACACTAACCTCCCAGGTTGTTGTGAAGGTCAAATGAGATAATTTTTGTAAAATGCTCAGCACTGTGCCTGGCATATAAGTGCTATATAAATGTTAGTTAAAATAATAATAATAATTGTATATGTCCTATATAGAATTATATATGAGTATATGAATACGATGTAGAACCCTAATAATGACTATAGTTCTAAAGAATTGTCTCAACTATATAAGTGTTAAACTCGCACACGTACAACCCCCCCCATTCCATGTTGATTAAAATGTGATTGGCAAACATTTAACAAAATATACAAAAATACAATGTAACGTAGATAATGTCCATTTGTGGTTTTCAATGTCAATATGTAGCCACAGAAAGACATTTCAATTTGAGTTTGACAACACTCGGCACTGAGCCCTGAGAAATTAAGCAACTTATCCAAAATGGGCCCCCAAAATATCCAATCTGCATGAAAAACCACCGAGGCAAAGCTATGAGCCAATTACCATTTATTAAAGGACCTGACCCCCTTTAATGAATAGGCCCTCATATCTAGGGCCTTAGATCTATAGTGCTTGATACCCAGATGATAAAGAAGAGGCAAAGTAAAATACTGAGTCTCCTTGGTTGATAGACCTTGATCTTGACCCACCAAAAGGCTCTGAATAAAATACAGAATCCCATTGGCTGATAGTATTGACTTTCCAGAAGGACTTACATGAGGTGATGGTCATGATGTTAAAGCATCCCACATGGGCCAATAGTCCAACAGACAAGCAAGTCAAAGGCAGGCTAACAGGGTCACTAGCCGGCCATCTCCCCATGTTTGTCAATAGAAGGATGATGAAGGGTGAAGGGGCAACAAAAAAGATAGGGGAGTTCCCCAACCAAATAATCTCTGCCACACTGGGCTTGGACCACTACTCACCAAGAAAAAAGGGGAGAGTTCCTCTAGTTAGCTTCCTTTAGATTAGGCAAATGAACTTTATAACGAAGAAGTGGGCTTATGATATTAGAGTTTAAAGTGTGGGGGCCTAATATAAGAATCTATCTAACCTCGATATTGCTCTACCTATGATATGTAAAATATGAACTGATATTAGTTGACTGACTAAATATATATTGCCAAATGTATATAGATGAATATAACAGAAATTATCATGAGTAGTGATGCATGTAATCATAGTAAACTGATTAATAGTGATTGGAATAAAAAATAATTAATCATTCCTCATACTAGGGTCACGTAACTAGTAGGTATTACAGACACAGAACTTGACCCCCACATCTTTCTGGCCCCAAAACTGGCCCACTACACAGTATTCCACATTTCTTCTACTATAGAGCATAAATAGGTACTTTATAAACACTTGTATACTTGATTAACTTAAGGAACAGAATGATCAACCTCACCCTAGGATACCTTGATATCTCAAGACATAAAGAACCTCATTTAGTAACATCAAAAGCAGGGATGGATGGGAATAAAGGTTAATTATGGTGATGTTCATGTATCCCGAAAAATGAAAGCCAGTACATTTATCATTCAACTTTCTAAAAAAAAGACTTGAGTACTTCAGGCTTCACTTTTATAACTAATTTTTTTGAACCCCCCTAACTTCAAAGAGAGCTTTTGTTTATGCCTCAGTAGGTAGTATTTATTCACTTGGGCAATAAAGTCAAACTTATGGCAGGCGCCTCTGACAGAGGTTGGATCAGGGTCCCCTTTGTCCATCTTTCATCTCCATGGAATGGAGGGTAGAACAAGTTGCATATTTTTTGCAGCCTGAGGAAATAACTGATGAAGTCGCCATATTGACTCTCATAAGAATACCATCAATGTTCCATGGAGTTTTAAAAATGATTACCTTCAGGAACGAATACCTACTTCATCTGTGTGTGCGCGCACACACACACACACACACACACACACACACACACATACACCAACAAGTCAAGGTTAAAAATATCTCTTTAAGGCTATCCTGAGGTTTATGAGGTATCCAAGGATATCCATTTGGGAAAACACTAAAGATAGTAGAATCAGGATCAAATGAGATAATGTCTGTAAAAAGCACCTTGCCCACCTGAAAGGGCTATATAATGTCAGCTTTAGTTATTATTTTGTCAAGAAGGCAGCAGTGGCAGTAACTAAGTATGGCCACTATGTCAACAGTCCTGAAACATTCCTCTTTCACATAGATTTTATCATTATTATTATTTTAAATCTTACAGCCATACTCTCTACAATGGCCACCCATGCATTCTAGTAAGTAATGAAAGGTTTAAACTTAACAATAAGTTGCATTAAGAAATTCTTTTGTAAGTCTGGTCTTCAGAATTTAGAACTTTGTTGTGTGTGTGTGTGTGTGTGTGTGTGTGTGTGAATGTGTTTTAACCTGATATTATAAGCAATAATTAACTTCCTAAACCAGGCATTTAACCCATGATGATAACAAGCACCTAGGAGTCATAGTGGATAGAGCTCTGGGCCTGGAATCAGGAAGACATGTTCAAATCCAGCCTCAAACACTTACTATCTGTGTGACCCTGGGCAAGTCACTTAACCTTGTTTACCTCCGTTTCCTCACCTGTCAAATGAGCTGGAGAAGGAAATGGAAAATCACTCCAGTATCTTTGCCAAGAAAACCCCAAGTGGAGTCATGGAGTTGGACATGACTAATTGACTAAAAAACAAAAAGTCTATTCTTTAGAATTTGGTTTTGTGTGCATGTGTTCTTTTTTTTCTATTTACTTATTTATTTTTAGTTTTCAACATTCATTTATACAAGACTTTGAGTTACAGATTTTTCTCCCTGTCTTTCCCCTACCCCCCACCCCAAAACAGTGAGCCTACTGAATACCCCTTCCTCAATCTGTTCTCTCTTTTATTCTTCCTAAACCCTCCCCCCCAACTTTCTAGTAAGGCAAGATGAATTTCTCTACCCCTGTGCCCATATATCTTATTTCCCAATTGCATGTAAAAAAAAACATTTTTTAATACACATTTGTTTTTAAAACTTTGAGTTCCAGATTCTTTCCCTTCTTCCCTCCTCACCCACCCCCACTGTGAAGATAAGCAATTCAATATTGGTTGTACATGTGTAGTTATGCAAAACATTTCCATAGTAGGTATATTATGAAAGACTATATTTCCCTGTATCCTATCCCACTTCTAACTTATTCTATTTTCTCTTTTGACCTTGTCCCTTTTCAAAGGTGTTTGCTTCTAACTACCCTCTCCTCCAATCTGCCCTCCTTTCTATCATCCCCCCTCTTATCCCCTTCCCCCTCTTTTCCTGTAGGGTAAGATACCCAATTGAGTGTGTATGTTATTTCTTCCTTAAGCCAAATTTAATGAGAGTAAGGTTGATCCATTCCCTTTCACCTTCCTGCTCTGCTTCTCCATTGTAATAGTTTTCTCTTGCCTCTTTTATATGAGATAATTTACCCTATTCTATCTCTCCCTTTTTCCTTCTCCCAATATATTCCTCTCTCACCTTTAATTTTATTTTTTAGACATCATCCCTTCATATTCAACTCATCCTGTGTCCTCTATCTATGTTACATGTACATACATATGCACATGCTCACATATATATTTACACACATACACCCTCCTATACATACATATACATATATTCCCTTCAACTATCTTCAGTCAGGCTGTTGACTTGCTTTCCTTGATTTTCTTGCATCGTTCTCATTTCTCTTCCCAATTTTTCTTCCACTTCCCTTATTGGTTTTCAAAATCCTTCTTGAGCTCCTCCATGGCCTGTAAGCAGTTCATATTTTTCTTGGGAGCTTTTACTGAAGGAGTTCTGACTTAGTTGTCTTCCTCCCGTTCCATGCTTTGATCCTTTTTGTCCCCCAAAAAGGAATTGATGGTAGGATTGTGTTTCCTCTGCTTGGTCATATTGCCAGTCAATTTTTGAACTTTTTGCCATCGTAGAACTCTGCTTTCAGAATGGAGAGAACTTTGTCCCAAATTGCTGGCGTTTTTGCTGCTGCTGGAGCAATTAGGGGGGTGCCTTCTCTGCAGCCCCCACAGGCTCTGGCTCACTGGCCAGATACCACAGGATCTCCAGCCAAGAGACTGCAATCTAGATCCAAGCAGGTTAAAGCAAGAACATTGGATGGTCACTTGGTCCCCCTACAATCTGCAGGCCAGGAGCTCCTGAGGCACACACACAGCACAGCTGCCATGCCCCCGCCGCTTCTTGCCTGGGCAGCAGGGACCGGACTGCGCTCCTCTGTCCACCCTTGTTCTAACAGAGCTCCACACTGACCTTTTACTTTGTCTTTGGCATTTATGGGTTGAGAAGTCTGGAAACCTCCACAGCTGCTGGTGATTCAGTCTCCTGAAGTCTGCTCTGGCCTCTACTGGTCAGGGCTGCCCTGGGGCCAAAACCACATGGCTCATGCGGGACTGTCCTGGGCACCCAGTCAGTGTGCTAGCCCCTTCCTTCCAGCCTGCCAGGCTCCCTTCAGTAGGAGATTTGTTTCTCTCTGTCACTCTGTGGGTTATGTAGCTCTAAAATTTGTTTAGAGTCATTTTTACATGTATTAGAGAAGGTGCAAGCCAGAGCCACAGGGAAGTCCTGTTTTCACTACACCATTTTGGCTCCACCCCACCATGTGTGTGTTCTTAATGATACTATGAACAGTATTAACATTCAAAGATCTAAAGTATACCTCATATATCATCTAGTCCAATCACCTGCACTAATTTTATAGATACAGAAACTAAGGTATAGGCAAATTAAATACATGCCCAAGGACATGCATGAAGTAAATAGCAGAGTCAGGAATTGAATCCAGCTTCTCTGACTCTACATCTAGCAGGCTTCCTACCATATCACGAGGCCTTCTGGAAGTAGAGGGGTTCAAGTCCTCTGCGGCAGCTGGGGGACACAGTGAATAGAGTACCAGGCCTGGAGTCAGACAGACTCATCCTCCTGAGTTCCAATCTGGCCCTAGACACTATTTGTGTGACCTGCTCATCACTTATTACTGTTTGTCTCAGTTTCCCCATCTGTCTAGTGAGCTGGAGAAGGAAATGGCAAACCACTCCACTATCTTTGCCAAATCATGAAGAGTTGGACATGACTGAACAACAACAACAACAAAGGCCTTCTGCCTTCCAAGCATCTCCATAATTAATGCTTCAACTGGATTCTTCTCTGTTCCTTTTTTTTTTAAGCAATTGGTGTTAAGTAACTTGCTCAAGGTTACATGGCCAGTTATCTCTGGGTGGGTGCTAAGTATCTGAGCCCAGATTCTATCTCCATGTCATCCCGACACTGGGGCTGGTGCTCTTACTCGCTGAGCCACCTGGCCTTCCCTTCTCTATTCCTATTAACCCTCAGTAGTGAAATGAATAATACTGTCTCATATAAAGAAAATTCAGAAAGTGGCTACCAAGGTTATAAGGTATTTACATTTTTTTTTCCTTAGGAAAACAACATATATGTCTATGTAAGGCCTAAAGTCTTTCAAATTAATTCTAGAAACACTTATTAATAAAAGGATATTCAGTAGGATTAGAGGACATTGGAACTAATGGACAGGGAGCAAAGCGAAAAATACAGGGTTAGGTATGGTTTGTAAATAAGGATATCTAGTCCAACCCCTTTCATTTTATAGCTGAAGAAACTTAGCTCCCAAGAGATTATATCACTTATGCAAACTTACATTGATGGCTAAGCTGGTATCTGAACACAGGTCCCATGACTCCAAACCAGAGAGCTTTCTAATGCTTCATGCTTCCCCTCTCCCTGTTTGTTAACAAATCTTCACCGTGTTTAATTTAATTGCACTCTGTGCAACATCTGTGCAGCAAATGTCCCTTAAAAAAAAGTTACAGATAAAATACGGTTTCTAATGAGAGAAAAGCATTTCCTGGTTCAGGTAACTTTTAATATGATGGTAAAGTTTATGACTCTAATTTAATTTTAGCCATCTGAATACTGGGGGAGGATGGAATATATCTCACTTCTGCCAAAGTTGCATCCTGACATTCTACTAATCTCAGCTGAGAACAGCATCCTGGGAGTTTCAAAGCAGGGTCAATAGCAAAGAAAGATCCATTCTTCCCAGGCTTTAGAGATAATGAAGATTCCATATCTTCACAGGGGTTCAGGGCCTTTTACTTAGTGAATTCTCCTCCTGACTTTGCTCTCTGGGCAATTTAAGCACTGGTTTGTACCATATTTAACATTGAAAATTGAATCTCACTCATCACCTTTTGTCCTGAACTGTACCACAATATTTCCCAAAGATCTGTGATTTTATATGTACAGATTCATTCTCTACCAATGAAGATCTCATCCTTTTGGGACATAAGAGGCAACCTTTGAGAATGGCTATGGGTGAGAAATTAATCACCCTATAGTCACCTTGGGCAGCTAGGTGGCCAGTGGATAGATCTCCAGGCCTGAAGTCAACAAGATGCCTCTGAATGAGTTCATATTTTGTCTCAGACACTCATTGGCTGTGTGACCCTGTCCAAGTACCTTAACCCTGTTTGCCTCAGTTCCTCATTTGTAAAATGAGATGGAAAAGGCAATGGCCACTTCAGTAGCTTTACCAAGAATAATCTAAATGGATTCATGAAGAGTTGGACATGAGTGAACAAAATAACAACATTGCCACCTTGGTGATAAGCCTTTCTGAACTCATCTAAGCTATTGATGGATAGAGTCTGTAACCAGGACCTTACATGATATTTTGCCTTGCTTTATAAGATCTGAAAAAGCTTGTTTACCACTGCATAGACTTTGAGAAGTATAGTAGAGACATCTCTGTAGTTAGAGATCTTGGGTTCAAATCCTATCAGGATTTATCTTGTGTGTCCTTTTCCTTTGGACACATTTTCCTGACACTGCAGTACAAGAAATAGAGAAGAGAATTCTGAAATGTCATGGTCATCATCATCATGGTCATCATGTATTTATTAAACACTATGCCTAGGAATACAAAAAAAGCAAAAACAGGGTCCTTTCTTTCAAAATGCTCAAGTGCTAATGGGGAAGACCACACTTTAGCAACTATGTACATTCAAAACATACTAATTATATATGGGATAAATGGGAGATAATTTCAGAGGGAAAGCGCTTGCAGTGCTTGTAGGGGGGAAGGGGAAAAGGGGAAAAAGTGGGACTAAGAAAGGCCTACAGAAGATGGCAGGGGAGTTGAATCTTGAAGGAAGCCATGAGTTGGAGGTAAGGAGGGAGAGCATTCCAAGCAGATGGGAGATGGCTATTAAAAAGGGAAATAATGCATCATCTGCAAGAAAGAGCAAAAATACCAGTATCTCTGAATTGTAGAGTGGGCTGTGGGGAGTAAGATGTTAAAATCAAAGAAAGAAACAAGGCAAAAAAGAATCAAAGAGGGTCTCTTGCAGGAGGTAGTAGTTGATCTGAGTCTGGAAGGGAGGTAGGAAGTCATGAAGCAGAGGTGAGTAGGGAGTGCATTTAAAGCATGAGAAGAGGTCAGGGAAGCCAGACCCTGAAATGTCATGGAGACAGGAGATGGTATGTTATGTACAGAGAACAGCAAATAGGTTAATTTAACTGGAATGTAGAGTATATAATGGGAAGCAAGATACAATCAATCAACCTGGAAAGACAGGTTGGAACCAGATGGCGAAGGACTTTAAATTTGAAATTTGAGAGACAGAGAGAGAGAGAGACAGACAGACAGACAGAGAGACAGAGAGACAGAGACAGAGAGGGAGAGACAGAGAGAGAGACAGAGAGAGAGACAGAGACAGAGAGAAACAGAGAGAGACAGAGACAGAGACAGAGAGACAGAGAGAGACAGAGAGACAGAGAGAGAGATAAAGAGAGACAGAGAGAGAGAGAGAGAGAGAGAGAGAAAGAGAGAGAGTCTTTTATATTAACCGACAACGGCAAGAAGTCACTGACACTTCTTGAATATAGCATTGACAATAAGATCTGTACCTTATGAAGACCAGTTTGGCAGTCATGTGGGAGATAGATTAGACAAAAGAAGTACCTTGGAAGCTGAGGACTAATCAGAAAATGACTGCAGTAGTCCAAGTGAGAGATGGTGAGGATCTGCACTAGACTGGTGGGGCTGTGTGAATCAAGAGGGGGCACAGATACAAGAAAGGGTGTGAAGATATAGTCAACAAGACTTGGCAGCTGATGGAATAAGAGGGGTGGGAGAGAAGAGTCAAGGATAACCCCTAGGTTGTGAACGTGGGTGAATAATGGTGAACTGAGCCCGAAAAAAGAAAGTTAGGAGGGGTGAGGTTAGTTATGATACATATAAAATTATGGGGAAAGGGCAGTCTATATCAAGATTTAAACTAATACTTTTGTGAACTTTGGAAATGGAATAGTAGTCATTTTTATACTCAGATTATATCTAAATTTAAAACCTTTCTCCTTGAAACAATGTCAATAGAAGGAATGTATTTTCTAGCAGCCTTGGGGAAAAGAAAACAACCAAGAAGGTGAGCGGCATTGATTGCCAGTTTTTCTTGTAGGACTTCTATATGAAAGGCCCTCTCCTGGTCACTGGAAGGAAAGAAGAAAACAAACATTTATTACGCGCCTAATATGTTCCAGGAGCTATGATAAGACTCTGCTAATATTATCTCTCATTTGTTCTTCGTAACAACACTGGGAGGTAGGTGCTATCAGTATACCCATTTTACAAAAGGTGAAACTGAGGTAGACAGGTTGAGTGACTTGGACAGGGTCACACAGTGTCTGAGGCTAGATTTGAAAGGTCTACCTGACTCCAAGTCTAGCAATTATTCTAACTGCCTCCTTTGTAGAATAATTCTGAGAAAATATTGGAATCTCTTGAAACCTTTCTATGTCTTTAAACTATTTTTAGTTTCATTGAATATAGATCTAATGAACAGATTATTATTATTATTTGGGAGGAGACAAAGCTAGAGCTAGAATTCTACCAAATGTAGAGAATTTTTATTGTACAAGTACATTGCCTTTCATCTTTTCTCTCTAGATACACAATTTTGTTTTTGCTTTTTTTTCTTGAGGATCTCCTGCCCCTCTCTACACCCACATCTCTAGATCTAGTCTTGATCTCTTTCTCGAACTCCAGTCCCACATTGCCAGTTATCTGTTAGACCTTCCCGTGAGACATCCATTGATGTCTCAAACTCAACATGTCCAAAAGAGAACTCAGGATCTTGCTTTTGTAGGATCACTAAGCCTCAGACTTCTTTTATAGTCACTAAGATTCACAACTTTTGTTTGGTTCTTCCTTTTCCTATAACTACTTTCACCACTGTCCAAAGAGCTGTCAAGTCACACTGATTCTAAAACCATCATACCTTGTATATTCATCCCCAAGGCTTCATTCGAAGGACACTTCCCTAATTAAGGTCTTCATCACCTCATACCTGAACTATGATAATAGCCTCCTAATTAAGTTCACTGCTTCTAATCTCTTCCTTTGCAAACTTAATGTCCATGTGACTGCCAAAATAATCTTCCCAAGGAGCATGAGATCACACATGGCATCACAGATCTAGAGATGGAAGTGTTTATAGAGGCCATCAGGCCACCAGATAGGCAGCATAGTGGATAAAGTTCTGGGTTTGGAATCAGGAACACTGGGTTCAAATCTATCCTCAGACATTTACTAGCTGTGTGACCCTGGGTAAGTCACTTAAGCCTGTTTGCCTCAGTTTCCTCATCTGTAAAATGAGTTGGAGAAGGGAATGGCAAACCACTCCAGTGTGTTTGCCAAGAAAAACCTAAATTGATGGGGTAGATAAGTGGCACAGAAAATAGAGGATTGGCCCTAGAGTATGGAGGACCTGAGTTCAAATCTGATCTCTAGCTTAACACTAGCTGTGTGACTAAATGGAGTCATAAAGAGTCGGACATAACTGAAAAACAACTGTAAACAGCAACAAAAAATATTAAAATTTGCACATTTCATATATATATATATATATATATATATATGTATAATCTCATTTTAAATTCACAAAAAACGTATGAGGTAGATATTATGACTGGCCCCACTTTGTAGATGAAGAAAATGAGGTTAGTAGAAATTAAACACTTACTCATCATCTCAGGAAGAGGATTGAATCTAGATCTTTCTGATTCAAAGCCCAGCACTCACATATCACCATGCTATCTTAAGGGGAAAATTCATATTAAATGCCCAAGAGAAGAGCACACTGCAATTTATGTGGATCTAGTCAAATGATGCTGAAAGTTAAATTCAAAGGTTAGGAAATACTTTTCTATTCCTTTCAGAATTATTTCTCAATTTCACAGACACCATCCTTACTCACAGTCCCTTTAATGCGCATATATTTCACTCTCAAAATAAGATGTTTTTTATTGGCTAAGTTTTCAGAATTTTGTGACATTTTTAAGGTAATTGGAGACACCCTGGGGTTTTGTACTGCTGCCAAACCAGGATTAAGATTCACTGGGTTGGAGCCAGGGGCCATCTGCAAATGATGGAACTCTCAGCTGTCATGACATTGACCTTGGACATCTTGTTGAGAAGAGGTGGGGTCTATCTAGTTCACAGAGATAATTGTATGTTGGTAACTTCATTTGTTTTCAGAGGCAGTATAGTGGCAAGAACAATGGCTCTGTAATGATCATATATCAATTGAAATCATGCCTCTGACCTTAGCCATGTGACTTTGGGCAAGTCATTAACCTCCCTGGGCTTCAGTTTTCTCATCTATAAAATGAAGGAATATGACAAAATGACCCCACAAGTCTCTTTAAGTTTTGGGTCTATTACACTATGATACTGACCTTAAGGATGATTCCTTAGAATTGTCTTTAAAATAAACAACATGAGGGACATGGAGGGAAAGAAGGAAGGAAGGAAGGAAGGAAGGAAGGAAGGAAGGAAGGAAGGAA
>NW_027185616.1:17716936-17723570 GCF_028583685.1 Petaurus breviceps papuanus
AAGGAAGGAAGGAAGGAAGGAAGGAAGGAAGGAAGGAAGGAAGGAAGTTTAGTTTGCAGTAGTCATTTATTCCCTGCCAGTCTTTTCTCCTCCCTCCCCCATATAAGGTTAGTATTTTGTTCAGAAAGAAGATGTCTGGCTTTGGAGACTCTTAAACAACTAGACCATAGAGTTCATCTATGCCTGGTTTCTTCACTTACAGTTGAGGAAACTGAGGCCCAGAGAGATTACATAATTTACTTAAGGCCACAAAAATGTATATTGGAATATTGCTAAAGTTAATAATAATAATTATAAAGTTATAATAATAATAATTATTATTATTGTGTTAAAATATTAGAGAATCAAATTTTTTGGAAGTGCCTGGACAGTAGTGTTTGTTATTTTTTTGATTGCTGTTTTAGAGGGAAAGTGGTCATTTTCATAATTAAATTTAATCTGGATGAAAACCTGTAGCTCTGGGATGCTTTTGGCAGGAAGAATATATTTCCCTAGCAATCTTTGGGAAAGGAAGTTCAAAAGTTCTTTTACATTACTCTCTTCCCAATTAAATATTTCCTTAGGAAATTGACTGTATGGCTTATAAAAATCTTAAAATAACTCCTTAGTGACAGAGTCATGTTCATGTTAATGTTTAAGAGCCAAAATAAAACTGTCAGGTGTAAATCTCTGAATGACTCACTTGGCTCTAATCAGGAAGGTAAAGCAATTAGAGTGAGGCATCACCTGACAGAGAAATTTTTGCACGAACAAAAAGCTTAGAAAAATCTTTCAAGATGTGGTTTAGTTACAAATAAGAAGGAGAAGATAGTGTCATGTAGTAGAAAGTGTGCTGAATTAAGAGTCAGGAGATGTGAGATTGAGACATAATTTGGCTTAATCAGTTTTGATTCCAAGGACCTGCTTTTGACTCTTGACTTCTATTTCCTATATAACCTGGGACTATTTATTTAACCTTTCTTGGCCTCAGTTTCCTCATTTGTAAAATGAAGGAGTTAAACTAGATCATCTCTCATGACCCTTACAGTTCTGGATCCTAAAATCCCATGAGTCCAACCTTTACCAATGACTAGTTTTGTGATCTTAGTTGGAACAACAGGTTGATCTTAACTGGCTTCTGTTCGTGATTAAAATGACTTTTGAGGGGGCAGCTAGGTGATGCAGTGAATAGAGCACCGGCCCTGGAATCAGGAGGACCTGAGTTCAAATCCATCCTCAGACACTCAACACAAAACTAGCTGTGTGACCTTGGGCAAGTCACTTAACCTCAATTGCCCTGCTCTCCCCCCTCCAAAGAGTAAAAAAAAAATTACTTTTGATTCAGAGTATTATAGTTTTAGAGGTAGAAGGCAGCTCAGAGGATATCTAATGCAATTTGCTCATTTAATAGAAAAGGAAACTGAGGCTCATGGAGACTGAGTAATTTCTCCAAAGAGCAAATGCAGTAAAAAACAGAGTTAGGATTTGAACCCAGGAACTCCCCTAATAATCCATGACACTTACTAAATATGGGACAATGACCATGGTTTAAATGAAAGGAGCTGGGGATTGATGACTTCCATAAGTTCCACTGAGATATAGCATTGACCTATTCAGGAAACAGTCCCAGACCCCCTAGAGAATATGAAGTTTCATGGTTAAAGAAATATAACCCATTTTTGTTGCCTAACATAATAATTGTTTTTAAATGGAGAGAAAGCTTTTCTGTGGTAGAACTCCAGGCAACCATGGTTTATTGAACACCGGGGACTATATATTGAAGAAACGTGGGAGGAAAAAAGAAGGGAAAAAGATAATCCTTACTTGAAAATGAAACAAAAAAAAGCCCCATTAGTAATAACTCAGTTAAGCAACTGTGTCTGAGCTGTGTTGAAGCATTCCAAATCTCAGGTCCATTGCTATCCTAGGTGTCATTTCTGTGGCTGCTAAGAGAGGCTGATCTTAGGTTTGTTCAGTCATGTCCAACTCACCATTGTAACATTTGGGTTTTTTTGGCAAGGATACTGGAGTGGTTTGCCATTTTTCTCTCCAGCTCATTTTTCAGATGAGGAATTGAGGCAAACAGGGGGAAGGGATTTGCCCAGGGTCACACAGCTAGTAAACATTTGAGATCAGATATGAACTCAAGTCTTCCTGATTCCAGGCCAGGCACACTGTCCATTGTATCACCTAGTCCATAATCTTGGGTTAAACCAACTAAAACAGAGACTAGAAGCAGATTCATTGGTGGAAAAGATACCAATGCTCTCATGGCAACTGTGCCAGTATCTTAGAGCAGGGTCTCAGAGTTTGGACCCTCAACATAAATATGATTGGTCCACTACTTACTTTTCAGACACTCTGGATGACTGTATTTTCCTAGCATGGTTCAGATTTCTTACTTCAGCAATCACAACTGAGATTTTCTCTTGTTGCAATGGGTAGAGTCCTGGGTTGAAAGACCTCCTTAAGAGCCCTGGTTGTGCCACTAATGAACTGTGTGAGTTTAGGTAACTTGCATATCTTGCTTACATCTTAGTTTCTTCATCAAATGAGATTGGACTAGATGATACCCAAGAGTCCTCCCAACTCAAAATTCTATAATTCTATGTAGTTATACTTAGAGATAGATTGGTGTGGTAGCATTAAGAGTTCAAGATTTGGAGTATGGGAAAGTGAATTATTTAAGGAAAATTGAAGTGCTCTGATACCTGCTGTTGTCGTCATTTGCCCTTTATTTTCTTTTTGTCAGCAAAACCAATTACTATTTTATTTATTTTAGAGTTTCCTGAGCTGTAGTTTATTTTTTCCCACTTAATAGTATTTTATTTTTTCTAAATATATATAAAAATAAATTTCAATACTCATTTTTATAAGATTGAGTTCCAAATGTTTCTCCCTCCTTTCTTTTCCTCGCCCCTCCCCAAAAGAGAAGGAAATCTGATGTAGGTTATATGTGTACAATCAAGTTAAAGATATTTCCACATTAGTCATGTTGTGAGAGAAGAATCAGAACAAAAAGGAAAAGCTATGAGAAAGAAAAAAATAGTAAAAATAGTATGTTTCTATCTACATTCATACTCCATTGTTCTTTCTCTGAATTGATAACATTTTCCATTATAAATCTTTTGGAATTGTCTTGGATCATCATATTTCTGAGAAGAGCTAAGTTGATCATAGCTGATCATCACACAATGTTGCTGTAACTGTGTACAGTGTTCTCCTGGTTCTGCTCACTTCACTCAATGTCAGTTCATGTAAATCTTTTCAGGTTTTTCTGAAGTCCACCTGCTCATCATTTCTTATGCAACAACGGTATTTCATTACTTTCATATACTACAACTTGTTCAGCCATTTCCCAAGTGATGGGCATCCTCAATTTCCAATTCTTGGCCACCACAAAAAGATCTGCTATAAATATTTTTGTACATGTAGGTTCTTTTCCCTTTTTTACGATCTCTTTGGGATACAGACCTAGCAGGGATATGGCTGGATCAAATGGTATGTATGCACAGTTTTGAAGCCATTTGGGCATAGTTCCAAATTGTTCTCCAGAATGGTTGGGTCAGTCCACAACTCTACCAACACTGCATTAGTGTTCCAATTTTCCCACATCTCCAACATTTATCATTTTCCTTTTCTGTCATATTAGCCAATCTGATAGGTGTGAATTGGTACCTCAGAGTTGTTTTAATTTACATTTATCTAACCAATAATGAGTTAGAGCATTTTTTCATATGATTGTAGAGAGCTTTAATTTCTTCATCTGAAAACTGTCTGTTCATATCCTTTGACCATTTATCAATTGAGGGATGACTTGTATTCTTATAAATTTGACTCCGTTTTCTATATATTTTGGAAATGAGGCCTTAATCAGAGACACTTGCTGTAAAAATTATCTCCTAACTTTCTACTTTCCTTCTAATCTTGGTTGCATTGGTTTTGTTTGTGCAATAACTTTTTATTTTAACTTAATAAAAATTATATATTTTGCATTTCATAATGTTCTCTGTCTTTTGTTTGGTTATAAATTCTTCCCTTATCCATAGATCTGACAGGTAAATTATTCCTTGCTCTTCAAATTTGGGCAATGGGGCTTCCTTTCAACTTTACATTTGCCAAATTAGGAGAGCAAGGAATAGCAAGGAATAGTTTACCTGTCAGATCTATGGAGAATGGCAGTTTTCCTTTATAATTTCTTCAAAGATGCTGTCGAGGCTCTTTTTTTTTATTATGGCTTTCAGGTAGTCCAGTAATTCTTAAATTATCTCTCCTGGATCTATTTTAGGTCATTTGTTTTCTCAATGAGGTATTTTACATCTTCTTTTATGTTTTCATTCTTCTGATTTTAATTGATTTTTGTCATTTAATAAGCTTCCATTTGCCCAATTCTAATTTTTAAGGAATTATTTTCTTCAGTTAACTTTTGTACCTCCTTTTCCATTTGGCCAATTCTACTTTTTAAGGAGTTGTTTTCTTCAGAGGATTTTTTTTTCATTTGATCAACTGTATTTTTAAGGAATTATTTTCTTCAATCAGTTTTTGTCCTTCCTTTGCCAAGCTGTTGACTCTCTCTTATATAAATCTCATTTCTTCTCCCAATTTTTCTTCTACCTCTCTTATTTCATTTTTAAAATCCTTTTTGAGCTCTTCTGAGAAGGCTTTTTGGATTTGAGATCAAGTCATTTTCCCCTTTGAGGGAAATGTAGGCATTTTGACATTGTTGCCCTCTTCTGAGCTTGTTTTGATCTTCCCTGTTTCCATAGTAGCTTTCTATGATCAGGGCTCTTTTATGTTTTCTACTAATTTTTTTAGTCTATTTCTTAACTTTTAAAGTTGAGTTGTGCTCCTGGGGACCAGAGGCATGGTTACTAGCTTTCTGTGCCTGGGACCTGGGTGCTGGTGATTTGCCCACAGTGCTGGAAGTTCCTGGGCTGGCAGTTTGCTGTCTCCACTGGGGTTGGAGGCCTTGTAACCAGCTTCTTGTGCCACTATCCTGCTGAACCACAACCGAAGGGCCTTGGCTGTTGATATGTACCAAGGTTAAGAGCCTCCTGCTGGCTTGCCCAGACACCATCTGCTCTTTTTACCCAAGTAAGAGACATTTTCTGGAGTCCTTCTACATTATCTTGAGCTGGACAATTGTTTCACACTATTTTTTTCAGGTTCTGTTGCTCCAGAACTCATTTACAGGCTTGATTTGACGTTGTTTCCAAGGGAAACTGGAGAGAGCTCTAGCAACTTCCTGGCTTTTCTCCACCATCTAGGCTCTGCCCCTCCAATCTATCCATTTTCAAAGAGGTTGAATGACTCCATGATGTCTTGACTTGTGCATGAATTGGATTTAAGTGAGGCACAACTGTCAGCCTCACTCTTTCTTCTAGTCATCAAAGTCTAGTCTCAAGATGAAAGTCAGGTTGACTGGCAATGGTCCAGAACATTATAGACAACCTTGACATATTTGATTTCCAACCAGGCTCTAAGAATACTCCATGGCACCTTCTTCAGCCACCTTCATAGCCATGGAACAAATTATTTTTATCTACCCATTCCACCAGGGGAAGTCTTCAAACTCCTGGAGTAGACACTCCATCCTCCAAACTTTGATATATCCTATTTAATTATAAACAAGTAACTTTTAATTTTTCAGAGACTCAGCTTACTCTTCCCTAAAATAAGGATAAAAATACTTTCACCTATCTAGCAGTTATGGTGAGGAAAGCAATCTGGAAAGTTAAAAACTCTATGAATTATTCATAAGAAGAAATCAATTACTAGGAAAATTATTTCCCCAACTATTTCAGAAACTGGGTCTTGATTCAGAAGGCTGGAGGTAAAATCCTGACTTTGACACAGGTTACATAACCTATGTCACCCTGAGCAAGTCACTTCCTCTATCTAGGCCTTGGTGTTCACATGTATAAATGAAAATGGACTGGATGAAGTCTCAGATCTCTTCCAGCTCTCAAATCATGATTCTCTGTTCTCAGATTAAGTCAGTCAAGTATATTTTAAGTTGTTATTATTTTTCCAGCTGTTTCAGTTATAATATGGCATAATGAATTCAGAATCAGAAAGACCAGAACTACATCTGCCAGTTATTAGCTTTGTGACTCTGAGAAAGTCATTTGCTTCTTTCCATGTCTCAGTTTCCTCACCTGTAAAATGGAGATCATAGCACCTGCCTCAGATAGTGGTTTCAAAAATTAAATGAGAATATATGTATATACATCTATATGCATATATATATATATATATAAAGAATGATATATTTAATGCACAAATGTGTGCATATGTGTTTGTAAAGTGGACTGGCATAGTGGATAGGGTGCTATCCACTGGAGTCAGCAAGATCTGCATTCAAGTCATCTCAGAAACATACTAGCTGTGTGACCCTGGGCGAGGTCTCAACTCTTATCTGTAAAATGGAGATAGCAATAGCACACAATATCTCCCAGTGTTATTATAAGGATAAACTGAGATAATATTTGTAAAGCATGTTAAAACTTCTGAGCAGTACATAAATGCTAGCTATTATTAAGTGCTTTGCAAATCTTAAAGCCCTGTGTAGATGTCAGTTATTATGCTTATTTCTTCTTCTTCTTCTTTTTCTTCTTCTTCTTCTTCTTCTTCTTCTTCTTCTTCTTCTTCTTCT
>NW_027185616.1:17723580-17730661 GCF_028583685.1 Petaurus breviceps papuanus
CTTCTTCTTCTTCTTCTTCTTCTTCTTCTTCTTCTTCTTCTGCTTCTTCTTCTGCTTCTTCCTCCTACTACAAATAAAGCACTGTATACTACATGGTGGAGTAGAAAGGAGCATCCAAATAAAAGTATACTTTGGCTCTCAAGAAGCATAAGTTGTAGTACAAGGCAGCTGGTGGCACAATGGATAGAGTGCTGGGCCTGGAGTCAGGAACCTAAGTTCAAATGTGGCCTTAGACACTTACTAACTGTGTGGCCCTGGGCAAGTCACTATTTAACTAGAGAAGGAAATGGCAAACCACTCCAGTATCTTTGTCCAAATAACCCCAAATGGGGTCACAAAGAGTTGGACATGACTGAAACAATTGAGCAAAAAAAACGAAACCATTTGTGAACAGTAGACATTGAGTAGTACAGAGAGTAATTGCTGTCGGATAGTCATTGGAACATCAGACAGACTGTTCACCTGGAATAACCACTTACCAAAGACAAGGAGTTTACTGGATTCGTCCCATGTACCAGAGAAAAGAAGCATGTGGCCAGATGTGTGTGTGGAGCTTTTCCTGTATTTGGACCCTCTTGATGGGACATGTGATGAGAGGCTGAAAAGAGATTACTTCATTCTATGGGTGTTGAAATTATTATATTACTTTTCTTTTTTTTTTTTTTGCTTTTTTGGAGGGGGGAAGGCAGGACAATTGGGGTTAAGTGACTTGCCCAAGGTCACACAACTAGTAAGTGTTTAGGGTCTAAGGTTGTTTTTGAGCTCAGGTTCTCCTGAGTCCAGGGCCAGTGCTCTATTCACTGCACCACCTAGCCGCCCCCATGACATTACTTTTCAACAGAGAAAAATAGATTAATTTACAATCCAGGGTCTATTCCAGAAACTGAAGAGAACATAATGTGTGGAACTTATAAGATTTAAAGATGTCCTTAGCAGAGAACATTTGTGCAAGAACAAGCAATCCCAAAGATGTAGTGGGTCAGATTTTACAGTACCTTCACAGCTTAAGATACAGTGGATCAATACTTGGAAGATTTATTTAAAATACATTTGCACTAGGGCGATTGGCCCTGGAGTCGGGAGGACCTGAGTTCAAATCTGACCTCAGACCCTTGACACACTTATTAGCGATGTGACTTTGGGCAAGTCCCTTAACCCCAACTGCCATCCACAAAGCAAAACAAAAAAAAATATACTTTTGCATCATTATGTCTAAATAAACTCTCCTTCGTAGAGCTGAGAAATTTAGGCACATGAAATCTAATATTCCTGATTTTTTTTCTAACAGAACTTCCTGACCAATGAAATATTTTTTTTCTTTTAAACATTGGAGAGACCTTGGCTTAGTGAATGAATCACTTACTTATTTAAAAAGGCATTGGCCTTTTACTTTTATATACATTTTTATATATATTTTATATACATTCACTTCTGAAAGTACTTAGCTCTCCTATCATGTCTTTCCTTATGACAAATGAAAAAGTATAACAGTTCAGAAAAAAAAAACTGGCCTAAATGACTTGCTTCTTAAAACATATGAAACATTCCTCACCCATAGCCCCTCACCTCTCCAATGAAAAGAAGGATAACCCAAGGAATTTTCTTGAGAATCAGAATGGTAAATAGAGATCCCAAAGAGGCTTTCCTTAGAGATGAGATAAGTGGAAGACATATTTACGCAAGAAATATTTAACTGTAGAATAGCCTATGCTGGGAATATGAAAACTTATTAAAAGCACTAGAAATTGGCAACATAATGACCGATTATCCCATCTGTTATTCTTTTTTTTCATCGTTGCAGGTGGGAGTGGACCATGACTATGATTTTGCTGGTCTAGAGAAATTCCAATGAGAAAATTCATTCTACCAATATATGGTCTTAAAGACTTTCACAGGGTGTTGAGAGGGCAAGCCAATATAATCAGAGACAAAATTGAACCCAGGCCTTCCTATATTCCAGACTGGCTCTCCGTTTACCATGCCATATTTCTTTTCTTTGCTGATTATTATTGTGGCACTAGGGGTAATCAAAGGAATATACTGATTTCTTAGACTGGAGCACTTCCCATGGAGCTTGGGGTACTTTCTGGCATCTTTCACTTGGGATTAGTGCTCTGGCCCCTTGCTAGAGGATATGTATCACCAGAGGCACCTGGTTAATTCTCAGATCCCCATCTTCTCTGATAGAGGGCCAGGAAGGGCAATATCATCATTGAGTTATAAGAATTAGAGTGACATTCCACCACTCTCACTTTTGAGTATATGACTTAGGATTTAAACAGCTTCCCTTGGACTTCCAGCGAGTGGGGGAAGATTCCTCCCCCACCCCATCCCCACCTCCATCAGCTACAACTTGGACACATGAAAGAAAGAGCCTGAGACTAGACCACAGGTCCCTACCTTTCTCCTCTTGTTTTGTGTTTCCTTCTCTAGGTGACTGAACAGTGAAGCTCAGAGTTGGGTTTCTCCAGCCCAGGTGGAATTACAGTTAGTTAGAGAGTTCTTGAATTGGTCTGAGTTGTATAATACATCCTACAGCCAATTGAGCCATTTCTTCTATTAGGCTGCGAGCATCTTTAGTACAGGAACACGGTCTTTGCCTTTCTTGGTATCCACGGTGCTTAGGTGCTTCATAAATCTTTGTCAACTAGCTGACCAATTGACATTTCTTAGAGAAGAAAACAATAATTTCCAGGAGGGTGTTACAGCTAAAAGGACTAAGAAGTCCCAAACCATGTCCTGGGGCTGTCCAGAAGATCAGAATATTGTTAGCTGCTCAGAGGGTTTAAGTCTGAACTGAATGGGAAATATTTGTTCAGTAACCCCACAAACACTGGAGAAGTAAATGGCAAACCACCCCAGTATCTTTTCCAAGAAAACCCCATGGACAATATTGGCATATGGTCCATGCAATTACAAAGAATTGGACAAGACTGAACAACTGAGCAACACCAGTCTCACAAATGTGTCTCTACCTCCTGAGAGAGAATAATAGGTGTGATTAGATACTGTTTTCTGCTTTAAGTGTTAATGCATGCTTCTGAATCTTTCATATTTTAAGCTTTTCTTTGATAGAGAAGGAAATAAAATTTTGTTTAACTCAACTGATATCTTCTCTATAAAGTATTCCTTTAATTCCTTTTTAGGAAAACCTTAGGCAAAAGACAAACCTAAACTTTGATTTATAGACCTTCATGGAACTCTTGGGTGGGGTCATAATGTACCATACAGAGACTAACAAAGGCTAACTTCATCCTCTTGATTAAGCCATGGGATGAAGAGGAACATTGCAACACAGACTGTATTAAGTACAGGAAAAGTAGCCTCAGGTTCAATTAGGTTATGAGGGTTGATGAAGCTTTGGATGGCTTTTAGGGTACCCTTTGACAGAGAAACAATTGGAGTAGAGCATTAGGGTCAACTTGGAAGGTGGACTCCAATTTCATTCAAAATCCCTGGTGGGATTTCCCTGTGTGACAGCAAAACAAACCAAAACCAAACAGCAGTGTCAAATTTCATGCTACATAAGAATGGTACTAAGTGTTAATTCATTCCTGCATAACACTTTACTCAAAGAAGGCAAGGATAGAGTCAGGGAGGGGTTAGGCAAAGCCAGAAAGCTCAGCAGGATGGCACTTTTATATGGTTCCTGTCTGCTCAGGGATTTTCTTAACACAGTGGGTATAAGTAAGTAATCGTTATTATTGGAGACCCCTGTTAAGTACTTCATTTTCCTTTTTGGGAAGGGAACTTAGAATTTTGGAAGACAAAAAATAATAAGGAAATTGGTAAAGGGAGACTTTTGTCCTTTCCTGCCCTGAGAATGTGTGTTTCTTTCCATAAAAGAAACAATAGTGAACCAAGATGATTATGTTACAATAGTTCACATGTTGTGAAGTTTTATTTTCATTCACTTTTTTGTTAAATTTATGTTTTTAATTTAATAAAATTTACTTTCTCATAACCCATCTTTCTCCCCATTGGCTTTAGAAAACAACAAAAATCTTTGTAAGAATTACATATAGTTAAGCAAAAAAAAAAAAAAGATCCAACTTGGGCCATACACCAAATATATATTTCATTCTTCATTCTGAGTCCATCATGTCATTGTCAAGAGGTAAATATGATTAATCATCAGAACTCTGGGATTCTGGTTGATGATTGTATTGATCAAAATTCTTTCTTTAAGTCTTTCAATGTTGGATTGTTTTTACAATGTCTTTGTTAATGTATAAATTTTTATCCTAGTTCTGCTCATTTGACCTTGCTTTGATTCATACAAGTTTTCACAAGTTTCTCTGAAAACTTCCTTTTCATCATTTCTTATAAAAAATAGTTTTTTTTTTAATATTCACCTACTAGAATTTGTTCAACCATTCACCAATGATACATACCCACTTAGTTTCCAGTTCTTTGTCACTACCAAGAAAGCTTATATAAATATTTTTGTATACATGGGTCCTTTCCCTCTTTCTTTCATCTCTTTGGGGCTTAGGCCTTGCAGTGGTATGATTGGGAATGGATAGGCACACTTTCATGCCTTTACAAGCATAGTTCTAGTTTGTTCTCTACGATGTGTGGACCAATTCACAGAAGTCCCAATCACACACTAATTTACTTGTTTCCCGTTCCCCCATAAGCATTTTTCATTTTCCTTTTTTTTGGTCATTTTTGTTATCCTGATTAGTACGAAGCACAAACCAAAGCTACTTTAAACTGCATTTCTCTCTCAGTATTTTGAACATTTTTCATATGGTTATTGATTGCTTAGGTTTCTTCCCATGAGAAGCCTATTCATATCCTTTGACCACTTGTCAGTTGGGAAGGTTTTTTATTCTCTTAAATTTGAAACAATTTCTTATTATCCTGGAAATAAGACATTTATCAGAGAAAATTGTGACATGGATTTTGTTTCTCCCAAGTTGTTTCCCTTCTACTCTTAACTAAGTTGAAGTGTTATTGTAGTTCAGTTGTTTAATTGTATCTGACTCTTTGTGACACTGTGGGTGGACCATAGCATAGCAATACTGTCATTTCCTTCTCCAGTGGATTAAGGCAAATGGACGTTAAATAATTTGTCTAGGGTTCCACAGCTAGTAAGTGTTTTAGGCTAGATTTGAACTCAGGTCTTCCTGACTCCGGACCCAGCACTCTATCTAGCAAGCCATCTAGCATTCTGAATTGTTTTGTGCAAAAAATGTTTCAATTTCATGCAATCAGAATTATCCATTTTATCTACTGTGATTTCCCTATCACTTAATTGGTCTTGAAAATCATCCACTCTCTATATATCTAAAAATAAATTTTCTTTGATCCTCTAATTCATTTATGATTTAAAGTTTGATATCTGTTGGGCAGCCAGGTGGTGTAGTAAATAGCGTGCTGGGTCTGGAGTTAGGAGGACTCATGCTCCTGGATTCAAATGAGGCCTCAGACACTTAGTAGACCATGGACAAGCCACTTTACCCTATTTGCTTCAATTCCCTCATCTGTAAAAATGAAATAGAGAAGAAAAAAAAACACTCCAGGATCTTTGCCAAGAAAACCCCAAATGGGGTCATAAATAGTTAAATTTGACTGAAAAATGACTGAACAACAAAAATCTGCCATTTATCCTTTTTGAGTATATTTTGCCCTAAGTTGTGAGATATTGGCATAAACTTAAATTCGACCAGATAGCTTTCCATTTTCGCCAGAAGTTTTTTGTTTAAATATTTGTTTTTCAAATAAGTATTTCAAATCCATACTCTGGTAAAAAATGTCAATTAGGTTTGCCAAACTAAGCAACCAGGATGAATTGCTTCTGTGTGCTTGGTATCTAGTCTCTTCCACTGAAGGACCTCTCCATTTTCAAGCAATTTCAAATCATCTTAATTATTACTTATTTAAAGTATATAGTTAGAAATTTGGTATTATAAGGCCCCTTTTCTTTCCCCTTCCCAGCATTATTTTCTTTTAGATCCTTAACATTTTCTTCCCCCAGACAAATCTTACTCCAGATTGTTTTTCTAGTTCTAAAAAGTAATGTCATGGTAGTCTGATAAATATGACAGTGAAAAGCAAATTATTGTGGGCAGGAGTAGCATTTTTTATAATGTTGGTTTGACCTACCAATGAACATTTAATATTTATCCAATATTTTATATCTGCAAAGAATGTTTTCTAGTTGTATTCACATAATTTGTGTGTGTGTCTTTAGAAGGCAGATTCTCAAATATTTTAGACATTCTCAAGCCATTTCTAGTAGAATTTTTTTCTATCTTTTATGAAGGGTTTTGTTTTCAATACATAGAAATGTTTATTAATTTTTTAATATCCTAGAATTTTGCTGATGTTATTAATTGTTTCAATTAATTTTCATTACCTCTCTAGTATTTTCTAAGTAAAATATTATGTCTCTCATATCATCTGCAAAATGCAATTTTGTCTTCTATTTGTCCATACTTATTCTCTCAATTTAATTCTCTTGCCTTATGGATATATCTAGTTTTCAGAACTAGATTAAATAGCAATTTAGGTGATAGGAGACATGCTTGCTTTATCTCTGATCTTATTTGAAAGGCTTCCAGTTTATTTTCATTATATATACTGCCCATTCTTGGTTTGAGATAGATAGTGTGTACTGTATTAAGAAAAGGTTCCTTGCTCTAGTTTCCTGGTGTTTTTAACAAAAATGCACATTGTATTTTGTCAAAAGTTTTTTTTTTCTGAATCTACTGACATGATTGTAAATTTTTTTGGTTCTTATCATTTTTATAATCTATCCTGTTTATAGTTTTCATAATATTTAAACAATTCTTCATTATTAGTATTAACCTAAAATGGGCATAGAATATGATGTTTTTGACATGTTTCTGTAGTCTCTTTAATAAAATCTTATTCAACATTTTTCATTAATATTTATTTGGAATATTGGTCTGGAGTTTTGTTTCTGTTTTGACTCCCTTGTAGTTGTATTTTCCGATTTGATGTTCACCTTTTTTGTTTTGAAAATTGCTCTCCCTTCTTCTAAACTTCACTGTCACCAAGATCTCCAGTCCTGCCATTCTTCCATATTCTACCAACCTGTCACCCCCAATTT
>NW_027185616.1:17735661-17811977 GCF_028583685.1 Petaurus breviceps papuanus
CCTTCACTGTCTTCCTCCTATTCCATGCTTTGCTCCTTTTTGTCCCCAAAATAGGAGTCTAATGTTGGAATCTTCTGTCTGCTTTGTTTGCTTTGCCTGGTCATGTCACCCCTCAGTCACTTGACCCCTGGGCTTTTTGCCACAGTAGGACTCTGCCACCAGACAGGGGAGCTTTTGTTCCAAATGCTGGGGTTTTCTCAGCTGCTGGAGGTATTCAATGGATGCCCTCTCTGAAGTCTCCACCCCCTCTGGCAAGCTGGACACACACCCCAGGACCACCACCCTAGACTGCAATCCAGATCCAAGAAGGTTAAAGCAGGAGTGAACACCCCTCATACTGGTAACTTTGTCCCCCTACACTATGCTGGCCAGAAGCTGAAGCTGCAATGTGGTGCTGGTTGGCTGTGCTGGAGTCTCAGTGGCTTCTAGCCCTGGGGGTAAAAGCCATGCACTCCCACTTACTGGTCCCAAAGTCCAGACTGCACTGACCTCTCACTTTGTGCTTCACATCTATGTGTTGATAAATCTGGAAACGGCCACAGCTGCTGCTGGTCAGGCCTGCCCCTGGGGCTAAACCTCAGCGTGGGGCTGGGCTCGGCCAATTTCTGCTGGCCTGCCGGGGGTTCTGCAGCTCCAAATTTTGTTTAGAGTCCCCTTTAACATGGATTGGGGAAGGTGCAAGCTGGAGCAGCAGAGAGGTCCTGCTTCTACTCTGCCATCTTGACTCCACCCCCCCCATTATACATGTTTTACTAGTCCCTAACATTAGGGTGATGTTATACATGACTACTAGAGAAACAGGGCATAGCACTGGCTTAGTGTCCTAGTCAGGATCACTTCAAGGGGCCTAACCAAGTGACTATCAAGATCCAACCATGGATCACAGACTAGGATTACATGATCACGTTTCTCATCTAAGAAAATGGATTTCAAATTGCTATCACACCAAGACTACTGGAAGGAACATGGCCAAGAGGCTATTTTCAAGGGCCTGGGCTGGTTCTTCTTCCTAAGCTTTCTCTTTGTCCTCTCACCCTGGTCCTCATACTGAAATGAAAGAGCCAAGGAAAGTAATATATAATCATACTAAAAAGATAGGTTGGAGCCAGTTTTTTGATGGCTTTAAATGGCAAAAAGAAGAGCTTTTATTTTTATCATGGAGGCAATTAAGAATTTTTACTCCTGTACTGAAGGATTCTGGTTGTCAACAACTTCAGCATTTAAAAAGCCAAGTGAAGTTTGAAGGAAATAGCACAGAGGAAAACATTAGCTACTCATCACTAATAGGCAGATTAAAGAAATGAACAAACAGAAGAAAGAATGTGACACAGAAGAAAAAAATGTCAAATTTGGAGTTAAAGGTCCTGGTTTCCTATGCTGGATCTGCCCCCTTATTATGCATATAATAGTCAGTCACTGTAAAATGGAGTTTTAGTAACTAAGTTCCCTTCCCACTCAAATCAGAGAGGGTGAAGGGGAAAGGTAGAATTAGGCAGGTCAGTAATAGTCACAAAGAAAAGAAACTTCAAATTTTGAGGGAAACATAAATATAAAGAAAGAGAGTTGTAAGAATCAATTACTGGTGTAGGGGTTAGGACAAAAGAGGTGACGCAATGGCATGGAATCAGATTATTTCAATTGCAACTTGCTTCAATCACAAATAACTTATGTTGACCATATTCTTTCTTTTTCAACAACCTATTATTATTTGCAAAAAAAGTCATGGAGGTGGGGCAAAGTGGAAGGAAGTGTAAGAGACTATTACAGAGAGAAATACATAATAACAAGGAAAGCAAGGAATGTAAATGAGATGAACTCCTCCAAATAATGGAAGAGGATAGCAAAATGCATTAGAAAACAGAACTCAAAAAAGCATTGCTTACACAAAAACACACTTGAAAAAATGATTCACTCAGAATTAAAATGAGGAGCTGGAGCAGAATTTCTTATACTTCAGATGAACTCCAAAAAGCAGGGATATCAACCACAATCACAAGTAATTGCTGGAGCAGCTAGGTGACTCCTGGAATAGAGCATGGGCCTTGGAGTCAGGAGACTTGAGTTCAAATTCGGCCTCAGACACTTGACACACTTACTAGCTATGTGACCTTGGGCAAGTCACTTAACCCCAATTTCCTTTCCCTCCTCCTCCAAACCTCCCCCCAAACCCAAAAAACAAGTAATTGTAGTATACACCTGATTGAATAGATAGCTATAGCTATATAGAGATAGATAGATGATAGATAGATAGATAGACAGACAGACAGACAGATAGATCTGTGTGTAGGTATATGTATACACACATACATATCTATATAAACTGGGAAACCACGTCATGCTTAAATCATGTTTGCTAAAACATGCTAAAACAATGTAAGATCCAGACAAATAATATCAATACTTAATATATATTGACCAAATTGCACAGCTTCTAGATTCTTAAAGGAAAAGTTCATCAAATTCTAAGAAGAAATAGCAAAAGTATAATATTTGGTGGTCTTGCCAGTCTTAAACAAATTTAATGAAAATATTATCAAGAAAGAAGAGAAGAACATGACTAAATGTATTTAAAAAGATAATTATACTAGCTATATTACCCTGGACAAGTCACCCAACCCCAATTGTCTAAAAGAAAAAAAAAAAGATGGTTATAATAGATCTCTGGCAATTACCCAATAGATATAGGAATGGAAATACCTATTTCTTGGCTATACATGACAACTTTACAAAATTTGGCCATGTACTAGGACACAAAAACTAAATAAACAAATGCAGAAAAGCTGAAATATTGAATATATCCCTTACTAATCACAATATGGTAAAAATTATAACCAATAAGGGGCCTTCAAAGGTAGGATTCAATCTTAAAATGGAGGCTAATTTAATCCTTAAAAAATCTGTATCAAAAAACAAGTCATAGAAAATATTACTTCCATCAAAAGATGAAAATGGGGGAGGCTAGGTGGCACAGTCAATAGAGCACCAGCCCTGGAGTCAGGAGGACCTTAGTTCAAATCCAGCCTCAGACACTTAACACAAAAACTACCTGTGTGACCTTGGGCAGGTCATTTAACCCCAACTGCCCCTCCCAAAGCAAAAAAAAACAAAGTAATAATTTTTTTAAAATGAAAATGAAACAATATAACAAAGGGAGTAATAACACCCAAATGAATTGGTTATACAACTTTTAAAAAGTATAATTAGCACAAGATCTCCAGTTATATACTACAAAGTAGCAAACATGAAAATTATTTGGTTTTGATTTTTTAAATAAATAGAAAAACAATTATCCTTAGGACAGTTAAATAACTTAAGATCCAGAATCAACTAAAAATAGTAATATAGTGTTCTATAAATTCAAAGACCTCAATCCCTGGGTTAAGTACTCAAATATTCAACATAAACTGCAATTAAAATGGGAAGAAATGTGGCAGAAATTAGGTTTAGACCAACACCTCACACTATATATTAAAATAGTCTCCAAAGGCTTAAAGACCTACATATACAAGATTGAGGATTAAGCGTGGAGAAACCTTAAAAAATAATGGATTGGGTAAGAGTTCTTGAATAAGGGATAAAGAGGATAATAAGAGATAGAATGGATACTTTTAATTACAAAAAAATAAAAAAAGCTTTTGAACTGGTAAGAACAATGACATTAGTCTCAAAGGAAAACAACTGGGAGAAATATATCTGCAAAAAATTTCTCTAATAAAGATCTAATATCTAAGAGTTATATTGAAAATTGATACAAATATATAAGAAGAGCAACAATCAAAGGATATGAATAGTAGTTCTCAAAAAAATAAAGGAAGAAATATAGGTTATGATTAACCAAATTTGAAATGTTCAAAATCACTAATAATAAGAAAAATGACAAAAACAACTTATTCAACTCCTATCTTAATCATGTGGCTTATCATAGTATTTACGAACCTACAGACTAATTGTATTGTGTCTTGGTCCATAATAAAACAACAAAAAATACTTCATATTTCAGCAATTTAATAAAAGCAATTTTAGATATATTAAAGATGATCAAGCATTACAAAATTCATTAGAACAATATCTAACTACAGCATAGATGCATCCCCTCAGATTTTCAGCAAATGAAATTTTAATATTTTAATATTTTTCCAACTGTCTTTTATTATAAAATTGATGGTTAAGCCCTCTGGAACAAAATTAACTCTTAAGACCATCATGCTTAAAATTGAGTTATTTTTTTTTTAATGTGCTCCAATAATAATTATCTGGAAAAAAAAGTGCTCCCTGGCATCGGGAGACCCGGGATCAGTTCTGGCCTCAGATACTTGGCACCCACACAAAATAACTGGCTGTGTAACCTTGAGCAAGTTACTTAACCCCAATTGCTTCCAAAAAAATAAGAAAAAAATACTCTTGTCATAATGAGAATTCAAATTAGTTAGGCCTATTTATGCATTTTTTTCTGACTAATGAAATACTAAAGGAAGAATAGCAATAAAATGAGAGATTAAATGACTTCCCCAGGGTCACAAGTCAGTATTCCTCATAGTAAGTGTTTGAACCCAGCTCTTCCTGTCTACACCATTCTGCCCTGTACATAACAGATGCTTGATAAATTCTTGACCAATAAAGGATAGAGGGGATCAAAAGAGATCAAACCACTCAGAATGAAATATACTGAATCAAGATGATTTTTTAAATAATTTAACTGTCCAAAACCAAACTGAATTGAAAAGTCCCAGCATCTCAGCCTTAGAGAGGTGTTTCTCAGTCATGTGGGATGACTGCTTTGTTCTAAAAAGGAGGAAACTGAGACTTATAGAAAGGAAATTACTCTGCCAAGGTCACTTAGCAGGTGAGAAGCAGACCTAGAAGCTTGGTAAATATAGAAGGTCATATTATTCCCCTCCCACAAAAGCTATGAAACAATCTCAATTGCTTCCTCAACTAAAGTGGGTAGAAGACACAGACGTGTTAGAAGTAGTTACCAAAAATATAGAAACAAGAGAGGATGTCTATTAGAACACAAAAACTGCTTAACACACAGAAGTCACTCAATATGGCTAGGAGGAAGTCAGCTCACTTTTCTGATTGCAAAGAAAAAATAAGATTTTGAAACTGGAACTCCAAGATCAACCCAGAGGCCACAGGATATAAATAACAGCTGACATTTGTAGAGTTCCTTAAGGTTTGGAAAGCATTGCTTCATAATTGATATAATAATTACAATAAGACAAACACAATAAATAAATATAATAACAATCATGATTTCATTTGATGCTCAAACCAACACTGTGAAATAGGGGCTATTACTAGTCTCACTTTATAAATGAGGAAACTGAGACTGTGAGCTCTTAAATTTCTTGCCCGTAGTTACGGGAGCTGGAAAGCATTTGCAATGTGTTTTCAAGGTAGGTATTCCTTCCTCCAAGCTCACGTCTCTATCTGATGCTGTTGCTCAGTTGTGTCCAACTCTTCGTGGCTCAATTTGTGATTTTCTTGGCAGAGATTCTAGAGTAGCTTTCCATTTCCTTCTCCAATTCATTTTACATATGAGGAAACTGAGGCGAAAAGAGTTAAGTAGCTTCCTTAGGGTCGCACTGCTAATAAGTATCTGTGGCCAAATTTGAACTCAGGAAGATGAGTTTTCCTGACTTCAGACATGGCACTCCATCCACTGTACTACCTAGCTGCCTCCATGACCCTGTACTTTATCACAGGAGAGATAAGAGGGACCTCAGAGACCATCTAATCCAACTCCTTCGTTTTAAAGATGAAGAAACTGAAGCTCAGAAAGGCTAAGTGACTTGTCTAAAGTCACAAAATAGAGGTAAAATTTGAACCCAGGTCCTCTGACTTTAGGGTCAGTGCTCTTTCCATTGCTTCCTACACTTTCATTTTGTGATTAAGGAAACTGAGTCTTAGATAAGTGAGTTTTTCGGTATGCTTTGTTGACATAGAAAATATCTTTAGTTCCAACTTTTGTTCACTGAGTGTTATGTAAACACTTATTTAAATGCTCATGAGTACAAATTGTGATATTTTCCTTGCTTATATTCTAAGCCATTCAAAGCACAATTGAACAATAATAATCAGAGTCAGAGCCAGAAATGAAACCCTATGGAGGTTATTAGTAGTTTAGTATGGATGTGGGAAAGTTGGCTGCACACGGTGAAGAGAACATCTTAGACCTGTATTATATCAAATACAAACAGTGTCTCAGTGTGGGCTCAGGATCTCAGCAGGACTAGACCTGACCACTGCGTGGCTGAAACTTGATGTCTAGCTAACAGTGTAGTGTCAACACGCCTCTGGCAGCACATGCTGACCTTTGAGATCTGTTCATCTACTTAAAAAAATGCTTATCAGTAGATCAGTTCTTAGTGTACAGAATTTTGTAAATGCTTTCAGCCCTCTATCTTCCATGCAAATTGATCTCTTACTCTTTTATGGGTTGCCTTACTGCGTGTTGGTACATGACTTGAGTTTTCTCCAGCAGAATTATCAGGCCAAAATGCTGTGTAGATGTTTTTAAGAGGGACATGTAAAGTCAATATATACATATGAACATATGTGTTTTAATGATGCCTTTTGTTTTTACATTATAGTCATTTCTAGATATATTTTGCTCTCCCCGACTCTGTCTCAAAATTGAACCCTCCATTTTAACAAAGGAAAACAGTTAAGCTCAAACCTCCAAAGTCATGCCTGGCTATCTAGACGACATTTGGATTTCTGTGGCAAGAAAGGCAGAGTGAACTGGAGAGACAACTAGCTTCAAAACCAGGAAAATCTGAGTTTGAATCCCGTAGTAACACTTACTACCTGTATGACCTTGGGCAGGTAACAACCTCTCTCGGGTTTCTAGGTGACTTTCTAAGACTGTAAGTCCCAGGGAAGGTGTTGACCTGCAATGATAGTCAGAATCTTCTCACCAGGTGGTTCTCTTGTCAGTGAAATCATAGTTCTAATGCATACTATCCCCATCCCTAATAGAGTACAGTAGACTTTTATAAACATGAACTGCTTGAAAAGTTAATTGCCCAAAAGTTACTTCTTCCCTTTAGGTTTGAGATTTCAACTAGGTACCCAGACTTGAAAGAGATTTTTTTTAGTTAGAAATAGTTTATTCATGTTGAAATTATGATTGTCTCATAGAGCCAGCACATCCCACCCAGTCCAGATAACTGGGGAACAGACGCTATATGAAAATAATTTGAGGTCCTCAAGCAAAATTTGGACTAACGCTTGTCAACAAACCAATGCCAATAAAGATAATCACAAGAGATAACATGGGTATTTCAATTACACAAAAATGAAAAGCTTTTGAATAATCAAGATCAATGAAGTTAGATTTAAAAAGAAAAATTTAACTGGGAGAAAAGACTTATTATGAGCCAGGTGCTATGCTAAATGGGAATATAAACAGAAGCAAAAAGAATGTCAGTCCCTGTCCTCAAAAAAACTTAAATTCTAACAGGGGGTAAAGGGGGGCAGGGAAGATAATACATAAAAGCAAGGGAGAGGGATGGGATGAAGAGGAAGGAAAGGCAGTCAAAAAGACTAGAGAAGAATTAAGGAATAAACATGGCTGGCCTGGGCGCTACCTTAAAATAGTTTGTAGGAGGAACTTACCACTCAGAAGAAGGGGCCATAAAATAGATGCATTTTCAATTTTCTAGAGTAAGAAGACATGTACAAAAATATTTGTAGCAGCTCTTTTTGTGGTGACCAAGAACAGGAAATCAAGGGAATGCCCATCAATTGGGGAATGGCTAGATAAGTTGTGGCATATGAATGTAATGGAATAATATTGTGCTATAAGAAATGATGAACAGGCAGACTTTAGAGAAACCTGGAAAGACTTTTATGAACTGATGCTGAATGAGAGGAGCAGAACCCAGGAGAACACTATACACAGTAACAGCCACAGTGTGCAAGGATTGATTTTGATAGCCTTAGCCCTTCTCAGCAATGCAAGGAACTAAAATAATTCCAAAGAACACATGATGGAAAATGCCACCCACATCCAGAGAAAGAACTATGGAGTTAGAATGCAGAAAGAAGCAGACGAATATCTTTTTTGTTTTGTTTTATTTTGTTTTTTTTTCTTTCTCATGATTTTCCCTATTAGTTATAATTCTTCTATGCAACATGACTAATGTGAAAATGTGTTTAATAGGAATGTACTTGTAGAGTCCATATCAGATTGCAAGCTGTCTTGGGTAGGGAGAGGGAGAAAGTTTAAAATTTATGGAAGTGAATGTTGAAAATTAAAACTAGATAATTTAATAGGGTAAGAATGCCGTGGGGTAGGGTGAAGGGAACAAACAAACAAACAAACAAACAAAGAAAAATCAGTATTTCTCAGAGTGAGAAAGCTACCAGGACATAGTCAAGAAAGATGTTTGGAAATGTGAGGAGAGGAGCCCAGATAGCAATGAAAGAGTGAAAAAGGCTGGCCTGGACCCTTCTTTAAAGTAGGGGTTTCAGAAAGAACTTATTAATCAGAGAAAGGAGTGATAGAATCTTCCAGTGTGTTAACAATGCTTATTTAATTGAGGGAGGTAAAAGAATACATCGGAATGAATGTTAAGAAGATATTCATTTGAATTTCTGAGTTGCTGGTGGAGCTTCTTTACTCCTAAGGTCATAGATCACACTGGAAGGGACTTCAGAGGCCATCTGATCTTCATTTTACAAATGAGAAAACTTGAGGTCTGAAGAAGTTGTAATGACTTCCCCAAGGGAGTGTCCACAGAGAACCAGTAGCATAATAAGCACTATATAAATGTCAGCTGTTACCACTGACACCCTAAAACTCTAAGTTAAAGATCAGGTACTGTTCTGTACTTAGGTATTGCATCAGTACTAAGGATTTCCTAACTGAGAGTTCCTATATCAATGACATGACAGGCTTTAAAGTCAAGCACGAGTAGCTCTCCAGAGGACTGCTGCTGTGAATAGCTTTAAGGTTCTGATCACCTCGTATAATGAACTCTCTATTTATTCAGTAATAAATTAAGGCAAAACATTCACAAAAACCAAAGGATAGCACTCACAATGACATAACAACTTATCACTAAAGTGGCCACACAGTTTTAAACAAAAGATATCATTCAGTAAGTCCTTAACTCAATCATCCTTAAGGAGCAAGCCTCCTTAAGGGACACAAAGGACAAAGGTCAAAGTTTTCCCACCCCTAGGTCACATTGTATTAATCTCTCAGTCAAAAAGTCTTCTTCCTTTTTGATTGGAGATTAGTTTCCAATCATCCTTAACTCAATCATCCTTAAGGGGTACCAGGTTCAAAGTACAAAGTTCTCCCTCCCATAGGGCACAGTAAATCATGATCTTCTCAGTCATCATTAAGTACCCAAGGAGAAGTTTTTTCATCTTGGCTTGAGGCTGGCTCCCAAATTCCATGATTCCTCTTCCATGGGTCCAGCTCTTGCTTGAATCTACCCAGTTGTCACCTGGATGCACAGGCAGGCAGCCCTCAGCTCCTCATTCGGCTCCTTGTCTAGTTCCTTGTCCTGCTCCCATTACATATTGAAGCTTAGAGTTTTCAGTCCACCTTGAGTCCTTGGCAGTTTCTCTTTCTGGGAAGACAAAGCTTAAAAGAGCCAAAACAACATTCATGCACATTGCCAGAACCATCATCAATTCACTATCTGCCTGTGAAATCAACAGAGACTACAACCAAGGTCTAAGAACTCAACACAAATCATCAGTACAGTCCCAGGATTTCTGAAACCTTCCTCTAGGACTTCTGCAAACAGAAAACAAGAAAATCCTCTCGGGGCTTCCAGTAAAGTCCCAGAGCTTCTGTATAAAGTATTACAAACACAGACGGAATAGACAGAGTGCCAGCCACCATGAGTTCTCTTGTCTCAGTTCTGCTCTCTCCCAGCTTGTACTTCTGCTTTTATATGGTCATTAGCTCCTCCCTGTTCCGCCTACTTCTTCTTATGTCCTTCCTATTCCTGTCTTTAGCAATTCCCTCCCACTATGTGTTTCAAAAATTCTGTTTCTTAACAAAGACTTGATATAATCATGGGCAAGGCTCAACTGAAACAAGGCACTGATACTTGTTTGCTTGCCATTACATAGGCCTGGACCCCCAAAATTCAATAGCATAAATTAGGTTTCTCTACACATCTTGCTGAAAAGATGAAATAAAATTGAATCAATATCCATTCATACTATACTCCTAGAAATGTGCTAATTGCTCTGAGACATAGAAAAGCGCCGTCTGACAGTCCCCACTCTTTGTCATGGAGCACTCTAGTCATTATCGTTCCTTAGAGATTGAGACATCTCAAATCCAAGGTAAAGTCTTTCCAAGAAATTAGCCAGCACAGGGGAGGAAGCAAAGATGAGAAGGAGGTACCAAGTGAAGAGCACAGGAAGAATGAAACCAAGTCCATTCCAGCGTCTTTTCTCAGAAGTCAGTTCGTCTAGGTCCAGATGGAGTCATGAGACATACTGAGAGAATCAGACCAAATTGCCAGACTAGAATCATGGCACCATGGGAAGTATTAGAATCTAAAGGCAGTATGTGGAACAGCAGCAGCGGAGGAAATATTTGTTTCCTCAAAGATTGCTGAGTGCCACCTGTTTTTCAAGTCTGCCTCCCCCACACAGGGCTGACGAGCCTCCGTTAGTGCCGACACTCTCAAGATGTTGACAGTCTTGCTGGAGACACAGCCTTTAAGGAAAACAATTAGAAAGCAGTTTCAGTGGTCTAAAATCACATTAGGAAGATGATCATGTCATACTTTGGAAGATATTTGTCAGGAACCAATGCACAAGGACTCTGACAAAGTAAAATTTCATCCTAGTTTCTGCTACCAACTTTTTCACCATTCATCATGAAGATGCTGACAGATGGATACTGGAAGTTTTCTTTGCGCCTACACATAGATTTGTAGTTTTAGAACTGCAAGAGATAAGTTGGTTCACTACCATCCTCATTTAACAGATGAGGTCCAGAGAATCTACATAGTCACATAGCTAGTTAAGTACAGAGTTAGGCAACTTTAGCTGTCATCTAGCACAAGCTTCATCCCTATATAAGGATTATTCCCCCTACCCACCCCCACCCAAATCCTCTACCCCATTAAAATAGAAATGCTATTTTTAGTTGATAGCGGCTAGGTGGTGCAGTGGATAGAATGCCAAGCCTGAAGTCAGGAAGACTTAAAGACTCATTTTCCTGAGTTTAAATCCAGCCTCAGATACTTATTAGCTTTGTTACCCTGGACAAGTCACTCAACTCTGCCTCAGTTTCTTCATCTGTAAAATGAGCTGGAGAAGAAAATGGGAAAGCCCAAATAGGGAAGAGTTAGACGCTTTGGTAATTGAATAATAAAAATTTCAGTTGACATTGGAATCAGGAGGAAGCAAGAGGTTCTAAGACATCTATAGATTGGGACTAAATGACCCTATAATATTGTAATTTTGAGACGCTATGATTCTGTAAGAGGTTAAGGAGGAATTCAAAGCATTAGCTCATCTCTCCACCCACTTTCCTCCTCCCCTACCCCCACATTATTTTTAACAAACAAGTTTTTGTTTTTAACAGCCTGTTTCATGACCTGTTCTCCATGAGGAAGAGTCTTTGCCTTCGCTACATGTGTGGCCTTTGGAAAATACTTATCCACTTCAGAAGATAATTACCTGATCTCAGCTTTCAACCACACCATTTTCTAAGGAGACAGACTACTCAAGCCCATGGAATATTTCAAATGGTGCCTCATATCTCATTGTGGTTGGGTTAGATTCTCTTCACCTTTTTATAGCCTCTTTATTTCTCTTGCTGCATTTTACTTTACCTGGGTATATGTTATTGGATGCATTATTTCCTCATCATTAATGTGGAAACTATGGTCAGGTGCTTTGTCAGGAAGAACTGTAGAAATTATGATGTGCTTAGCTTTAAACTGATAAGTATCTTAAAAAAAAACAAGAATCTGGACTATCTTAAACTTATTTTTATAGCAGTTACTGCAAAAAAAAATATGTGTCAGTAATACCATGTATTTATGCTAGATGCCATTGTTAACAAGTTGAAGTCACATATCATATTTCAGTTTTAAAGTGGTAGGTATCAAATGAACAGCAGAAACAAAACTTGTCAGTTTTGTCCAGAAAGCCATTGTTTAACACATGCTAACTCTTTTTTAGACTTTCAAGAAGAGGGTTGGCTCATTTTAAAAATTTTTTTCAAATATTAACCCCATCTTCTGCTACCTATCATATCAAGCAAATGTAAAAAGACTAGTAATATTCTAATGTCGTTTACGGTTTTCTTACAAAACAAAAGCATAATGTCTGGTAATGCTAAGAATCATGACTTGCCTATGCAAGTAACATTTGGAGTCAGTAAGTGAGCACAATGGGTGGCATGTTGGTTTTGGTATCAGAAAGGCTTGAGTTCAAATATTTCATCAGACAGCTTCTGATAATAGGCAAGTCAAATCACTTCTCTCTGGCTTCAATTGCCTCATGTATAAAATGGGGATACTAAAAGCACCTAACTCACAAGGATCAAAGGAGATAACATATGTAAAGTGGTTTGCAAATGTTAAAACATTATCTAAATGTTAACCACAGTGATGCTGTTGTTGCTACTGCTGATGGTGGTAATGATAGTGATGGTGTTCTAAGGGAAAGAACTCTAGATTTGGAATCAAGAGACATGTCAAGTCATAGCTCTATCACTAGATGAGTAATGGACTGACTTCCTATAACTTCAGTTTAGGATAACAAAAGAAGAATAAATCACATACTATCTATCTGGTAATATTGTTTTGAGGAAATGGTTGTGTAAACAAATGATGTCAAGCTCAAATAGAAATGGATCCCTGCAGTCTATATATTGAATTAGAAAACTACAAATTAACATTATCCATATCTTATATTTTTATTTATTTTGTGAAAAATTTCTCAATTATTTTTTAATCACTTGGAGTTTGGCTGGTCTTGAGTTTGACACCTCTGTTGTAAACCTTCAAGCAAAATATGCTTTTATTTTTAGCCACTTCTTAATTGCATCAGTTTGACTGAATTAGCAGTAGTGGCCTCTTGAAAAATCATTCTTCCTCTCATAGCATTTTGCTGCTTTTTAGCAAGTTAGGTATTCTCATATTATGAGAGGGGAGATGACTCATATTCAGAATAAGTAATCTTATTTTGAGCAAAGCTACATGGGCTTGGTCAAATAGCCTAACAGATGACATCTGTTTGTTACATTACCCTTAGTTCTGCCTGTTACTAATTGGTTAGATTTGGGGCAATCAATGGTGGAAAGAAATACCTCATAATTAAAGACAGATTGCTGATAATGACTTCATGTGGCCCTAGTCTTCATCATTCAGCTGGCATTTAGCATATAATGCTTTTAACTGTAGTTAAATATGTAAATGTCTTGTCTTCCCAACAAAATTGTCCATTCTGGAGGGTAATGCCTATCATCTACATATTTTTATTCACCATAGCATTGTGTTTTGTGCATAATAAGTACAAAATTTCCCAATGATTGATTGATTACAAATGAATGAATGAATGAATGAACGAACGAACAAATGAATGAATGAATGAATGAATGAAGAGGCTATATATTGCCTGAATGAATGGAGTCACTCCCATAGTAGGGATAATAGGACTTGGTAGAAGGCTTTATTTTTCTTGGGATTAAATCAAGTACAATAAATAATGTATTGGGATGGATCACAAAAAAGATGCCATACAGTAGAAAGTACATTGGAAAGTAAACTTGAAATCCAGAGGCCTGGGTTCAAGATCTGGGTTTGCCACTTACTGGTGAGCTTGGGAAAAACATTTGGCTTTTCTGAAGCTTAGTTTTTTCAAATGTAAAATAGAGACAACAAGACTTTTACTGACCACTTCATGTGTCCTCATGAAAATCAAAGTAAATAACATATCTCATGTCTCAAAACTCTTAGTGCAGTTCTAAGCCACTAAAACCATAGTTTGACAGAAAGTTTAGAACTGCACTAAGAATTTGGGGACATCCAGGATAAAGGACTTTGTGACTCATAAAGAACCAAGCACATGTAAGCTACTGATTATTGTTTGATCCAACCTGGCTTAGAAACCTTAGATTTGTAGTCTAAGTTAAGGAATACAAGTTGATGATCAGTGGAAATTTCTCAAAAGAGCATAGAATCATGGAGTTCAGAATGTAGAGGTAAGCTCTTTGAGCATTTACCTTTTTACAAAGGAAGGAAGTTGAGATGCAAAGATTACAAAGTACTTTGACCAAGTTCACACAAGAAGGAAGGAACAGAGTCAGGATTCACAGCAGGCTTTCTGACTCTGAACCAATATTTCACCTTTACTCTAGAACTACTTCAATCAGGATTCAATTCAATTCAACTAACATTTTGAAAGTACCAATTTATATGCACAGCAGAGCAAGCCTTGCTGCAGTGGACAAGACTACTGGCCTCAGAATCAGGAAGTCCTGGGTTCATGTCCCTCCCCTGACACCTACAGACTGTGTGACCCCGGGTAAATCAGTCATTTAGCTTCAATGTTCCAGGCAACTCTAAGAACACAAATTGCAGAGCATGTGCCAATCAGCCTCAATACGAGGAGTGTTCTCCCTGAGAATGAGAGGAGGAGAACTGGAGTCCCTTCTTATGTTCTTGTGGTTGAGTCATTTCCATTGTGTCCAACTCTTTGTGACCTAATTTGGAATTTTCTTGATAAAGATACTGGAGTGGTTTGCCATTTCCTTCTTCAGCTGATTTTACAGATGAGGAAACTGAGGTAAATAAGGTTAAATGACTTGTCCAGGGTCACACAGTGAGTGTGTGAGGACAGATTTGAACCCATGAAGATGAGTCTTCCCGACTCCAGGTGCAGCAATCTATCCACCACCCAGCTACCCTTTTCATGTATATACTATATATATACAAACACACACACACACAGGTGAGACTGAAAGGTTTCCTATTGAGTCCTGGTCTATAGTAAGCCCTATTAGAAAGCTTCAGACTTAGAAACTTCCTTTCTAAATCTAGGGAGGAGCATCCAAAGAAACACACATGGCTGGTTTACAAATATTGTGAAAAGAGTCTGGTCTGTTGGGTTATAACACCTTTCCTTGTTTATCAGTTGACACTCTGGACAAATGGTCAGCACTTTGATATAAAGGTGTTAGCTGATTTCAGCTGCACCTGTGCAGAAAAGCATTTGTTAATGTCTCATTGAAATGTTCCATATGTTTCTTCTACATCAAATCGGCTTAATGTGGGCATTCTCACACACTCCCTTAATCCCAGCCACCATAAATCCTTTGCAAGTTCCTCCTGCATTGTTCTTCCAATTTATCAAGGGTTCACAGAATGTGTTTGGCATCTACCATGCATCTTTCTCCTTTCCCTTCACAAAGACAGCCTGTCACAGCTTTGTTTTCGACTTCCAGTCCTCCCTCCCTACCCCCACCCCATGCTGATGGGGAGGAGGCTGACAGGAGAGAGAGAAGGTGTTGGTTTGGTCTATGCTAAGAACTGTGAACAGGTGTGGGAAAACTTGGAAAGGGGAAGAGAGGAGTTGTACAGTGGGAATCAAATACATCCAGGTCCCAATATCCTCCATGCATGCTTCTTAAACGGCTCCAGACATGAATTGCCCTTGGGTTAATCAGGGATTGTGACCAGGATAAGAGTCTCCAAATAATCCCACTGTGATTGAAAAGTTGTTCCCTGTCTCTTGTCCTGAACAGCTGAAGTCGAGGATTGGAATCTTAGCCCCTGAAGCAGTGGAGGCAATCAATCCTCCTGAACCGAGGAACCAGTCCATTAATCAATAAGTATTTATCCAGCAAATGCTCTGTCTTCTGTGCTAGATTGTCGACTCCACGAGGACAGGGACCATGTTTTATTTAATTTTGTATCCCGTATAACTCAGAATATGGGACTTCCCTTGGAATCGTTCCTCTCTCATACTTCACAGATAAAGAATAATGAATAATAGCCATACAGTAAAAATGTCATGACTGAATAAACAAACTATGTCCTAGGAGCTATGGAGAATATAAGGAAAGTAATGGTCATAGGATCATAGATTTAGTGTTGAAAGATACCTTCTTGTATCATCCAGACAGAACAATCTAATTATAGGATGTTAGAGTTGCAAGGCAACCCAGCAGTCACACAGAAAATTGGTGGCAGGTCTGGGAAAAGTACCCAAGTCTTCTAACTCTTACATCACCTATAGAATACATTCCTTGATCCCCTTAGTAGCTAGTGTTCTCCCCCTGGTTAAATTCTCTTGTATATATTTATCTGGGAGCAGCTACGTGGTGTAGTGGATCGAATGCTGGGCCTGAAGTCAGGAAAGATTCATCTTCCCAGGTTCAAATTCGGTCTTAGACACTTCCTAGCTGTGTGACCCTGAGCAAGTCACTTAACCCTGTTAAGCTTGCTTTTCTCATCTGTAAAATGAGCTGGAGAAGGAAATGGCAAACCACTTTAGAATCTTTGCCAAGAAAACCCCAAATGGGGTCACGAAGAATCAGATGTGATTGAAAAATGACTAAAGAAGAAGACCATCCATATTATCTGTCTATATGCTGTGCTTATCACAGTAGCATATAAACTTCTTGTGAGAAAGGTTTATTTTAATTGATTTTCTTTGCATCTCCAGCACTTCAGTAAAATGCCTAACAAAGAGTAAGTAACTCATTGTCTTGGATCAGATTGGTTAGAAGGGGAGCATGTTTTAGGGAAGGCACTGTATATGAGCCAAACAACTTTCTAGGAAAGATAGAGGCAAAAATGAACTAGCTATTGTGAGACAGTAAAGAAAGAAGTCAGTGATCAGGATGGGAGAGGGGTATGAGCTGGGGAATAAGGAAAAACAGTTGGACAGGACTGAAACAAGTTAAATACAGCAACACTCGAAGGCAGATATGGCAAAGGCAGGAACTGCCTTTGCTTCTCCTCCTGTCTGTATTCTCAGAGCTCACACAGTGCCCAGCACGTGGCTGGTCGTTCTTCAGTCTTGAAGAGGCCCAAAACGACATCACTATGCTAGGGTCGAGTTTCAGCATTCCCACTATGGCTGATCAGGCCAATAGGAGCTCAGCATGCTCTATCACAGGTCAGGCATAAATAGTCTCGGTGGAATCTCCAAATCTGTGCAGCATTCCACGTTTCCTTTGAGCTGTTTCAATTCTGCTCTGCTTATAAAGCACGGTACCTTCTCTGATGTGGGCACACCATGCTGAACAGCCTTGTGCCAATATCTCCCGTGTCACATAATCAATTCCAATATTCTTAAGAGAGACCTTGGGGAGGCTAGGTGGTTCAGTGAGTAGAGAGCACTGGCCCTGGTGTCAGGACCTGAGTTCAAATATGGCCTCAGACACTTAACAGTTACTAGCTTTGGGCAAGTCACTTAACCCCAATTACCCTGCCCTCCCTCCTCCAAAAAAGACACTTGAGAGTGCCCTTCTATCATTTCCTCTGACCACTATGTGAACATATAAAATAGTCTTTTTGGTAAGTGTACATTTTGCATTTGAACAGCGTGGCCAGCCCATTGGAGTTGGGCTCTCTGAAGCAGAGTTCGAATGCTTGGCAGTTTTGTTCAAGAAAGGACCTCAGTGTCTGGTACCTTATCTTGCCAGGCCATCTTCAGAATCTTCCTAAGACCATCCAAATGGAAGGGGTTCAGTTTCCTGGCGTGGCACTGGTAGACTGTTCAGGCTTCACAGGCGTCGAACAATGAGGTCAGCACCACGGCTCTGCAGACCTGCGGTTTGGTAGTCAGTCTGATACCTCTTCCCTCCCAGACTTTCCTTTGGAGCCTCCCCAACACCGAGCTAGCTCTGGCAATGTGTGTGTCAACCTCATTATCAATATGTGCACTAGGATATAGTAAGGGCTTAAGAAATAAATACTTGGTGGCTTGATTTAACTTTCTTCACTTGTAACATGAGGGGCATATAGTCAATTATCCCTAAGTTTCCTTCTAGCTTTAAAATGTTGGCTTCTGACTAATCAGATAAATGATTTTGGAAATAAAACTGGATTTGCTATTAGGAAATCTGGATTCAAATTTTCACCTCACCACTGGCAGACTCCTTAATCTCTCTGTGTCTCAGTTTCCTTATTTGCCAAAATGGGAATCATATGTAACACAGGACTATTCTCAAAGAAATGTTTACTTCAAAAAGTATAATCACAAATAAACAAACTTACTCCCTCAAAGCATGGTAATTGTAATCCCCCTCCCCTCTCACCACTCCAGCCTCTGAAGAGGGGAAGAGGATTAGGTCCATAGCTTAGCTCACGTTCTATAGAGCTCCAAGTCCCCAAACCTCCTTCACACAGGAATCCTAGGTGCTCTGGCTTCTCGGGGTTTTCACACCAGGATGAAATTCTCTGCCTGCAATATGGGTGCCAAGGTCTTCATGTCTCAAATGGTCAGTGAGGTGCCTGAAACCAAGGACAAATAACACAGCACGGAAAAAAAAATGCTCTAGGACCATTTCTTGGAGCTGGAGTAAAAGAGACATAAGTGAAGGATGTCCTTCCCCTCTCCCCAGTTCAGTTAATGACATTCATGCTGCAGATAAGAGTCTCAGAAAAAAAATGCAACTGAAGGATGGTGGGCAGTGATCGGTTCAGTCTCATCAATTTTAAAGACACGGTCAGTCAATCAAAGGAGGACACCCCTGCCCACATGGTAGAGAATACAGCAGGCTCCATGTTAGGCAAATTGGGCATACACAAAATATGCCCTGAGGAGCCCAGGTTACACATGGCACCTGCACTGCCAATCTGACAGGGCTGTTCTTAAGATCAGATATCTGGAAGGGACATGAAGTTTAAACCCCCCTCATTTTACAAATGAGGAAACTGAGGCACAGGGACTTTAGGTGAATTGCCCAGAGTCACAGAGGTTTTATATGTCTGGAGTAAGATCTGAGTCCAGTCTTTCTGACTCCAAGTTCAGTGCTCTCTCCATTATACCATACTGTCTCTGTTAAAAGAATCAAATAAAATCATAAATATGAACAAGTTTATAAACCACAAATGCCATCCATCAGAGGAGGGGACAGTGTGGAACAGTAGAAGGCACACGATAACTGGCTTTGGGGTCAAAATTAGAATTAGCAAGGGACCTCAGAGACTATTGAGTTCAACCCCTCATTCTCCAGTTTGGAAAACTGAGGCCTGAACAGGTTAAGTGGTTTACCCAAGGTCACACAGATAGTAAATACCAAAGGTGGAATTAACTTAATTAAATTAGTTAAATTAATGTAAAGATAGGTCCTCTAATTGTCGGATAGGTGCTCTTTCTACTCTATCCCATGAGTCCAAATCTCAGCTCTGATCCTTGCTGAATGTGCATCCTTAAACATTTCACCCCTTCTGGCTCCCTGTTTCTTTACCTGTAAAATAAGGAGGATTTCTAGGGTCCCTTCCAGCTCTTGGATCCTATGATTCAAATACATTAAGCACATGGAGACTTTGGGGAAAGAACAGCTGTTGTTTTATCTGAAGGAATAGTGAACATACACATGCACCTGATCTATTCTCCAAGCATGAACCAAATATTTGCATTAAAATAGCATACGTTTATTTGTGTTTTTGATTTTTTTAAAATCCCTTAAAACATAGTTTGCTTGGAAAGTAATGAAAATTGTTTCCAAGGTTTAAATATTTATTGTTGCCTAAGCTGATATATGAGACTACCTAACTGAGGAACGTAGTTGGAGAAGCAACTTATATTTATATGAGCACTTACATTAACAAAAGCACTTTGCATACATTACCTCATGTAGTCCTGGGGAAAAGGTTTGGAAAGTCTTTTTGTCTACATTTTGTAGCTAAGAAAAATGGAGATTACTCTACTTGTTTAATCATAGAGCTAAACAGTCAAAGTTTAGATTTATTAAAATGCGCCACAGTCAATTGGACCATTATGTGGTGCAGTGGTTAGAGTGCCCAGCCTGGAGTAAAGAAGACTTAAATGCCTTCATGAGTCCAAATCTGACGCCAGATACTTAGTAGTTGTGACCCTGGGCAAGTCACTTAACCTTGTTTGCCTCAGTTTCCTCATCTGTAAAATGAGTTGGAGAAGGAAAAAACAAACCACTCCAATAACTTTGCCAAGAAAACCCCAAATGGGGACAAGAAGAGTCAGACACCACTCAACAACAACACAGTCAATTACTTACCTCCATCTCCCTCTTTGCCTTGGTCCTCTGATGATGAAATGACCTTGAGCTCTAGTCATTGATTAGGGCATCTCTAGCAGGGACTTCCATAACATGAGAAGCTCTAATCATGCTGCTTACTTCCTTTGTGGCTCATCCACAGGTCTATTTCAACTCTACCCTGGCTGTCATCTCTCCCCTCTAAATTTCTCCCCCTTTCAACTCCTGTTAATGTTTTATTTAGAATGTAATCTGGATTATTAGAATGCAATTAAATATTTAATGCAAAGGGCAACTTTGTTTTTGTATCCCAGGTCCTTAGCACAGTGCTTAATACACAGTAAATGCTTAAAAATGCTTTATCTATCTTACATTGGTTCAGCAACACAGAATGTTAGAGCTCAAAGGAACTTGACAAATCATTTAGTCCAATCCCTTTATTTTTAAAGATGAAGAAACAGCAGCCCAGATAAGTCACATACCAAAGCTGAAAATCAATTATAACTATGCTATGTATATAGAAGCAATGATTTCTAGAACATTCCAAATAATAGAATGACAGATAATAGATAGAAGAGAGGCAATGTATTATAGTGGATAGAAATGCCAGCTTCAGAGTCAGGAAATACTGACTTTAAGTCCCACCACAGACACATGCTGTTTGTCTTTCATTCTCGAAGAGGATCAAATGTTTAGAGCTCTAGTCTAAAAGTGTCAAACTTATAACCCACCGCCACCAAGGAAACCAATTAAAACATAGTTGGGAAATATTTAACAAAATAAATAAAAATTCATAGATAATGTTAATTTGTGGTTTTCTAAGTCAATATGTTGCCTGAAAAGATCCATTTCTATTTGAGTTGGATACCGCTGCTTTAGACAATGTCTAATATTGGCTATAAGTCACAAAGAAGATGGCAAACTACATTGGTAGAGGAAATTTTTCAACAGAAATTTCCTATGACACTCAAGTTCCAAGGTTAAAGCTATAATAATAATAACAACAACAATAATATGAGAATAAACTTACTTTTGATTCACTTTAATTTTTAAAATTTGTTTTCAGAATTTTGTGACATTCTTTGAGAAAAATGGAAGCATTTCTGATTATTTTAAGAATACCAGATAGAAAATCACTGTATCTGTGTCTGCTTTCTGTGCCCCAGCCTTCCCCCTGCGAACCCTAACTTATAATTAGAGATTTACAAAAAGCTGAATAGTCTTTCTCAAAGTCATTAAATTCTCCATAACTTGACGTCTTCCTTTGGAGAATTCAAGTGGGACTAATTTTCTTGTCCTATAATCTTGACTCCCCTCCAAACTTCCTTTTTTTCCAGTTAAGGGCACCACCATCCTCTTGGTCACCCCTGGTTCAAGGATCATTGACAGTATCTATATTGTATTTTTAAATTTTGTTTTGTTAAATATTTCACAATTATATTGTAATCTGGTTCTTTGGTGGTGCTAAGCTGTGAGTTTGACACCTTTGGCCTAAAGTTCTGAAGAGTTTACTGACTTGCCCAAGATTACACATCCTTCTTCTTCTCTCTCCTTTGCTCTTCATATTCTTTTTCTTTAATTAATTAATTATTTTTAGTTTGCAACATTCACTTTTATATTTTGAGTCGCCAATTTTTTTCTCCCTCCCTCCTTGCCCTTCACCCACCCTAAGACAGCAAGCAATCTGATATAGGTTATACATGTACAATCATACTGAACTGTTCTACATATTCAATCAATTGCCCAGTTTTTTCAATCCTGCCTCCCCAGTGTCTCTTGCATCTATTCCCTTCTCTCCACTCACATAGTCCCAACCCTTTATCAAGTCTTTTACCCCCTCTTGTCTGGACTCTTGCAATAAAGTCCTAATTAGTTTCTCTGCTTTCAATCTCTCTTCTATTTAATCCATTGTCCACACAGTGGTCAAAATAATATGTCTGATCATTTTCTTTCCTTGCTTAAAAATATTCAGTCATTCTCAATTGGCTATAGAATAAAATATAAACTCCATTCAAATTTAAGGCTTTCTGTATACTGGATCCTATACCTTTCTACGTTTGGAATTAGGAAGACCCGAGTTTGAATCCTGCCTCAGGCATTATTATTGTTATTATTATTCATATTTTCACACTTCATGAATTCTGTGTTGCAACCAAAATGGACCATTGGTTAACCACTGAAGTAGATCATCTATCATCCAGCTCCATGAATTGGTACAAGCTGCCCCCTGTTACTTCTGGAATGTATATGGTATTTGTCGCTATCTCTTCATTTTCCTTGAAGACTTACCTCAGGTATCACCTTCTTAATTACACCTTCCTTTATCCCTCCTAATTGCTGGTACTGTCTATCATCTCAATTTCTTCTTACACTATGTTTATTTTCATGTCCATTCTATCTTCCTCCATCCTCAATAGAACTTAGGTGCTTTGAAGGAATTATTTTAAATGTTATTGGGAAGATACCCTGTGACAAAGAGCTGGTCCTAGAGTCAGGAGGACCTGTGCCTAAGTCCTGCTTCTGGCACTTATTAGTTGTATGACCACAGGGAAATTACTTAACCTCTCAGTGCTTTAGGCAGCTGTAACTGTAAGCAGTCAAATGGAGAAGAAGAAAAAAACCTTAGTTTTAATCTACTCATATAAGGGTTTGGTATCCAAGATATATAGACAACTATAAGAAATATATAAGATCAAAAATCATTCCCTAATAGATAAGTGGTCAAAGGTTTTTTTAACAAACAATTCTCAAAAAATTGCAAAATATTAATAACTATACAAGTAATGTTCCAAATCACTAATAATAAAAGATATGCATATCAAGACATACTTGAGGTTTTATACCACACTCAATAAAGTTGATAAAAGTGATAAGAGAAGGGAATAGTCAGTGTTCAAAGGATTGTGGGAAGATATACCCACTAAAGCTAGGTTAGTAAAGTTATGAATGAGTATGATCATTTTGCAAATCAACTTTGAAATTATTGCAAATGAAGTGACTAAATTGTCCATACCTTTTGACTCAGAGATTCTACTACCACGTGTATACCTTTAGGGGTCATTGATTAAAACTGAAGTGTCTGTATACACTAAAATATTTATAGCAGTATTTTTTTTTGAGGTAGCAAAGAACTAGGAACAAAGTAGATGCCTATATGCTGGGTAATGGCTAAACAAAATGGCTGAGTACATATAACACAAATGTGCATTAAAAATGTAACATGCAGAAAGCATGTGTCCATTATGTACTATATGCTCTCCATCCACTAGACCATGCTTTTACTCATTTCCATCTTCAGTATTCTTAATTCTCTTAAGTCCATACAATTAGTTCTGTTCGAACTCCTATAATGTAAATCTATTCCAAAGAGCCTCTCTCCCTTTCCTTGGCTCCCTTATCCTTTCCCAAGATCCTTAATTTTACTCCCATTATTACACTGTTTTTTCTCTTTTATTTATATAATTACCTATTTCTCCTCCTTTATCTCTTCTTTTACCCCATTCCAAATGATTGGTTTGCCTTCTTCCTTCCCTTCTAACCTTCCAACCATGTATATTTTAAAACTTCCTTCACCCATTTCCAAGTTGTAATTTACTTGTACTCATTATTTCTCTAATATTATATTCTGACTTTTGTTTTTTTTTCTGATTTGTGAGGTTTATCCTTATTGGTTCTTTCTCTATTCTCTCAGTCTCCTCCATGTGTCTAAAACTTCTGCAATATCAGGTTTGAGTTCTCTCTTCCTTCTGATTTCTTTGTTACTGTCCTTGTAGATCTTGCCCAGAAGAAAAAAAAAAGTGGGGTGGAACTAGATAATGTCTTAAGGTGGTAAAGTCCTAAAATTCAAGAGTGAGAAGAAATGGTCATGGCTGGCTTGGTACTTCTTCAAATGGAGATCCGAAGTGGTATTCATCCATTGAAAAAGGAGGCCACAGGAGTGGAGACATTTTTTCAGGATGAGAAGAATTCTGGGGTTGAGGTGAAGTCTAGAATGTCAGGAACAGATGTCTTAACCATTTTCCAATATCTCCTCATCTAGCCAGGAAACCATAGGAGTCACTTCTCATCAAAAATTCACATGGACTTTGTAGGGGTGAAATATCTTATTCCTCTTTATCCCTTTCCCAATTTATGTAGTTTCACATTCTGCATAACAGATATTAATTCATTGTTAGGTAGTAAAAGAATTTGGACCATGGTGTATTAATTTCCCCTTAACCATTAAAGTCCTCTGCTTAAAAACATTCCAACCTCTGTCTGTCTGTCTCAGTCTCTCTCAAACAAAACAAAACAAAAACAAAAGTCTTCTAATTATGAAACAATTCATTCCATTAGTGATTTTTTTCCTGATAATTTATGGGGGTGGGCAAGAATGCCTGAAATTCCTCTATTTTGTTGAACATTTTTTAAAATTGATGAGTAGGGTCAGTATTGCAAAGTTTGTCATTTTGTGTTACTTCTGTGATTTCTCATGATTGAAGAATAATCCTGCGTAATTCAAATTTCCTGTTTGCAGGTCATTTTCCTAGCTAATTGAAAAGTTTTGGTGTTTGAAATAGAAAGTTGAATTTAGCCACTTGAAGTGTGAAGGGCAGTTTTGTGTTTTATTTTCTGGTGGTGGTCTATGCATTCCTTCAATCATTATTTTAGTATCTGTATTCAGAAATTATAGACAATGGTCTTTTTATAATTCCCTGCATAACAGTATTCAATTTTTTCTTTTTATTTGGAATGTTCTGGAAAATCTATCATCCTTATGCTATCTTCTGTCTTTAAAATGTCATTTTAACCATTACAGAATTTATATGTTCTTTTAAAGTTGTTACTTTTTTGCTTCTCTTCTGCCAAAATTCCTCCACTTCATTATTTTTGTGTTCCCAGTCTGCTATTCTCTACCACAGAGATTTTATTTCTCGGAAGAAATTCTTTATCATAGATTTAAATTTTCCTACTCTGCTAATCATTTTTAAATCTGAATATAGAAATCTACTTTTGCACTGAAAACTCTAACTTCTTGTTTTTATTCATTCCTCATTTCTTATTTTATGAATTTGATCTATCTGTTAAGCAATTCTGGAGATCATAGGATTCTATCTCTCATCAGGCATTGTCGCTTCACCTAATTTCATATTTCAAATTTGCTATGTCAACTTCCAAGTCAATTTGAGAATTTGTTCACCCTCCTTTCCATTTTTAGGATCTTCTCTTTTGGTTGATATGCAGATGTTCTCTACTTTTGCTTAGACTTTTTTTCTCTTGATATGGTTAACATTTTGTCCTTGTAATCCCCCAATACTTACTCTGGTGGGCAGAGCCCAGAGATTGGCCTACAGGACATACCTTAGGAGTTATGGGAGTTCACTTATCTGAGAAATCTCTAGGGGTGTAGGATAGACCCCGGCAGGTATTCTAATTCCCTTTCCTTCAGGTAGGATGGAACCATTATATGTGAACTTCTTTAGGCCACCTTCCTCTTTCCTCCACCCTCCCCTTTTCCTTCATGTGGTGGGGTAAAATCAACATTTGATATTTCTTATAGGATGAAAGTGGGGTGGGTAGATGTTCACAGGGAACTGCTATAGCCACAGATCCTGGGTGTGCACCTCAGTCCCAGCCCTACACGTTTGCTGGTGCTCATTGCCATGGTGCATGTGGAGATAGGTGGCAGGAGGGGAAGAGCAAGTGAGAACTCCAGCTATTAAAATCTTTTGGTTCTTCATGAATTTTTTTTACTTTGCCAAAGAATTCTGTCTTTTGCAGAAGATAGATGATAGATAGATATACATATACATATGTGTATCTGTATGAGAAGTTTGGGAAAAAATGACCAATCTTCCAACTGGCTGAATACATGATTCCACTCTATTTCCAACTGATTAAACTCCATTGTCTAGAAGTCAACGACATGGTATGGCCCCATTTTCTGACCTCCAGTTTTTAGCCTTCTGCTATACTACTTCCCTTCCTGTACTCTGCATTCCAAACAAACTCAACTATTCACTGTTCTCCCAAACATGCTCTGAGATTTCTTAACTCCTAACCTTCCCTCCTCTTATTCCCTCTGCTTGGAATCTCCTCCCCTGTTTTATCCTCTAATCCAAATTACACCCATCCTTAAAGATTAAACTCAAGAACCTTCAAGAATCTTTTCCTGATCCCTTAAAGACAATGTGATCTATTGTACTGTGGCACTCCATGCATTGCTTTTAAGATGCACATTTTTTTTTGTATTTTTCTTGTATCCTACTTCTTGTAAACCCTACTTTGTAATAGAGTTCTATTTTGGGGCGGCCAGGCGGCTCAATGAGTAAGAGCACCAGCCCCAGTGTGGGGATGACCTAGGGATCGAATCCGGGCTCAGATACTTAGCACCACATCCAGAAATAATTGGCTGCGTAACCTTGAGCAAGTTGCTTAACCCCAATTGCTTTAAAAAAAATTTTTTTAATAGTTTTATTTTTACCTGCCATCTCTACTACTAAAATGCAACATCCGTTAAAAAAAAAGGAATCTGCCTCATTCATTTTTTTATCTTCCACAGTACAGTTACTTTGCCTAATTGTGTGTGTGTGTGTGTGTGTGTGTGTAATGAATGAATGAATAAATGAATGAACAGAACTAGAATACATATAGTTCCACAGGGTGGAGCTTCATGAGCAGAAAAAGGTGTCAGGCCATGAATCCCAAGAGATATTCTTCACTGGCTGTAAAGAACTAAACCATGGTAGGGGGCAGGCAAATTTGCCAAAAGAGAGAGCACCTTTCAGCTTGCAACCACTGAGATTAAACCTATAATTTTCCCACCCATTTGCATAATATGACTTGAATTTTACTCCACCTCTCTAAGAGAAGTCATATTATTTAGGACGTAGATAATGAAGAGTGATGGGACTTGTCTGAAGCCTTGATAGGTTTTATCAATAAAATTAAGACTAGATCTTTAAGGATTTCCTAACTCCTAGAATCATTCCTGGGTCATTAAAGTACATCCCACATATCAGGTAGTCTTGTTTATTTCATATAGGGAGAAGATTGTGGTGGCAAAGCAATGTTAGGATGATAGACAGAAGAGGTACCCCCAAGGCTTAGTGCTAGAAAGGAATTTTGAATCCTGTAATTTGTGGCCAAGACTTTCTACATGAGGAACATGGTATGGAGAGCAAGAGAGACAATTGTGTTACTCAAACTCTCGCCCCAACCCTTTTTCAGTCTATAATATGGAACTAGACCCCAACCTCCTTTTCGTCACCTAGTAACTTAAGGGGAATTCCTGGAATGGCTGGGCATTTCTAGGCTACCACTGGTCCCAGTGAAGTAACCCACAGAATATTAGACCTGGAAAGAATTGTCTGGTCTAAATCCTTCAAGTTACAAATGAAGAAACCAAGACAGACTGAAGAAATGACTTGTTTTTCCTAAAATGAGGACTTGACTCTAAGTTTTCTCGCTCAAAGTCTCTTATATTTAATATTGTAGTTTCTGGGTCCCGCTTTCATAGGTAGGTCCTCGGAAGAAATACATCAAGTTTAAGACATTCTGAATATCAGCACTCACTCAAAACCATACCTTGTGAGCTCTTACTGATTTATTTATTTTTACCAATCATTCAGAATTAATTAAAATAAAATATGTTTAGTCAACAACTTTTCATTTTGTTGTTCATTTTCCATTGCATCTGATTCTTCATGATCAAATTTGGAGTTTTCTTGGCAAAAAATCCTGGAGTGGTTTACCATTTCCTTCTCCAGTTCATTTTCTAGATGAGGAAACTGAGGCAAACAGGGTTAAATTGCTTGCCCTGGGTCATCCAGCTAGTAACTATCTGAGACCATATTTGAACTCAGGAAGATGAATCTTCCTGGCTCCAGGCCTAGCTCTCTATCCACTGTGCCACCTAGATGCCCCTATTTTTATACAGGACCAGGATATTAATAATGAATAGTGACAGAATTTGCCAGAAGATTTGATAAGATTTCACATCATTTGATAAGATTTCCAAAGACCCAGACTCTCACTTGGGCCATTAAAAAGGCTTGAAAGACTTTAGTGACCAAGTGAAAAACAGCCTTATTGTGACCCTACCCAACTGAATCCTATAGACTGTACTGTGATCTATCTGCAGGCAGGGATGCCATCTTCCTGAAATACTACAATTTTTCCAGTGCTGAGCTTTCAAGGTGAACTTAACAAATGTTAGCTGAATTGAGTTGTTGACACTTTTGTGAATTTCTGGCCTGGACTCTTGCTCTCCTAGGCCTGAAGTTGTCTCCATTTTCAATTAATTCAAATAGAAGAGGTATAATTAGAACTGGAAGGGGACCTCAGAGGCCATTTACAAATGAGGAAACTGAAGCCGAGGATAGCTTAGTAATCCAAGGTCACACAGAAAGAGAGTTATCAGGGGCAGGATTTGAACCCGTATCCTTTGACACCGATATTGTTGTTTTGTTTGGTTTTTCCCTCTCCAGGTGTTTCACTCTCTTTCTTAATATTTTGGCCATTTTGAATTCTCATTTCTAGGACCAAGCCCATTCCCTAGCAATTAAGAAAGGCAGTTTCATGGGAACTTTACTAAAGGACAATACCAGAGAAGACATCCTAGTCTTTACCAGTTGAGCTCAGGAATCTAACCTTGGCCCTTGGAAAATGGACACCTGGGATTAATCAAATCTAAAACTTTATCATAAAAGACTTGCTAACACCCAGTGTCATACATGGCCGTTGCTCTGTTATCACCTCACTGTGAATCCCAGGGTAGAGGGATGAGTTTGGCCCAAGTTGCTTCCCCATCCATTATATAGGGAGAGTATCTTAGAGTTCACCTCCTCCCCAGGGTCAATAAGTCCTCTGTTCATAAGCAAAGAAATTCTGAAAATAAACAGCCCTAGAAGGACAGAGGAATGGAAGTTCCCATTGAGAGCTCAGCTCCATGGGTGAAAAGATCTGTGCTCTATTCAGCAATGGGCTACCCATTTGTGCACATCTATGGTACAGGTCAGTGTACTTGTTTATCTTGGTCTCTTTCTCACTAGTAGACATTTGGGGGGGTGGGGTTTAATGCAGTTTTTTTTTTTTAATTCACACAACTGCAGAGGTGCCACATTTCTTTACACCAACTTAAATAGCTTTCTTTTACACTACTTTCCTTTGTACAACTGCCATTCTGGCAACGAAGTTTCCACCAGCAGGAGAAACAGAAGGAGAGTGAAAATAGAATAGACTTCAAGAAACATTCCTGGAGCTTGGCTGGGTTCATTCTTTCTCTCTCTCTGAGAAAAAAAAAAAAAACACTTAACATTCTTGAGAGATAGGTCAGAAAATGGGCCTGTCACAACCAGCTACTCAATACTTGGTTCTGCATTTCCTTCCAGACTGAAATCTGTGACCCTTGGTTCCCATGACCAGTCCAGAAAAAGGAATCCAAATGAGGAGGGGAATAGACATCATTCTCTGCATGAGGATTAACTGAAGGCATTTTGGAAGTTTAGAGTGGATGGATCTACAAGTATTTGGAGGACTATCATTGTTACTTTTGTCTCTAGAGGACTGAATTAAGACCACTGGTAGAATAAGAATCAATGTAAAGCAAAAATTCCTAATAATTAGATCTATTCAAAAATGGCAATGGCCTCAGTAGGGAGTGAGGTCCCCATTTCTGGAAGTCTTCAAACAAAAGCTTGATGATCATTTCTAGGTCATGTTGTAGAGGACACTTCGATGTCAACTAGACTTGTTATGACCTTTTTGGTCCTTTCCATCTCCAAGATTCAGTAATGATCTTCATTCCTTCAGGTTCAGGGAGTTATGAGAAAGTTTTCCAGGATGCCTGCCCTGGCTTTATGCTCTCCTTACAGTTTGTAGTATATATGCTCCAGTCAGACCACATTTGGTAAATTGTTTTCAGTTGTCAGTCCAACATGCTAGCCTTCCAAAATCTTTTTGGATCCAGATTCTGCTATCCAACATGTTAGCTTTTCCTGCCAACTTATGTAGCCCTGATTTTCAAGAAAGAGAGAATGGAATCAATTAAACTATAGGTCAATGAACTTGACTTTGAATTAGAAGATATTAAGTGGAAGGTTAGTGAATATCTAGCTAGGAAAAAAAAACTGTGATTACAAAGAATCAATATGACTTCACCAAGAAGAAATCATGTTAACATGGCATTATTTTATTTCTGCTGAAACAAAGACCTGGAAATGAGGAAGATGTTGTAGAGTGATTTTATTTGACAGATTTTTGACAAAAAAATTTTCAGTCAGTTTTTGGTGGACAAGATAGAGAGACTAATCTTGATTAAAGTATATTAGATTGGGGGTGGCTAGGTGGAGCACCAGTCCTGGAGCCAAGAGACCTGAGTTCAAATCTGGCATCAGACACTTAACACTTACCAGCCATGTGACCTTGGGCAAGTCACTAAACCCCAATTACCCTGCCTACCCCCCGGCAAAAAAAAAGAGGTATATTAGATTGGACTTAGAGCTGATTGAACAGCCAAGCCCTAAAAATAGTCATTTATGGTACAAAATCAAGTTGGAAGGAATCCTTTGGTGGAACATCCCAGGGATCAATTCTTGACCATATGCTCTTCAACATTTTCATCAATGACTTGGATAAAGACACAAATGAAACTCTCACAAAGTGACACAAACCTCTAAGAGTTTTCCAATATTGAATGACAGGACAAGATACATATAAGACTTTGATCCAGAACCATGGACTCAACTTTATTCAGTGAACTACTATCAACATGAAAGAAAGTATACAACAGAGAGGTATATGTTTCAATAAGATGTTAGAGATGTCGAGAGTATTTTATGCAGAGCCCAAATACAAGAAGGATTCATTATTGCTATTAAAGTTCTTCAAAGAAAGGCAGCTAGGTGGTGCAGTAGAGAAAACATTGGGCCTGGAGCCAGGAAGACCTGAGTTCAAATTCTGCCTCAGGTGCTTACTAGCTATGTGACCCTAGGCAAGTCACTTAACCTCTGTCTATCTCAGTTTCCTCAGCTGTAAAATTGGGATAGTAACATTAATTACTATTAGATGAGAAAACTGTGAAGTGCATAACACTGTGTCTGCACAGAGTAGGTATTTAATATTTCCTTCCTTCCTTCAAATGGTCCATTTCTGATACGGCATCACACCCCAGACCACTAGAAAACCTCTTCGGTGAAATCCATGTTCATTTGAAAGAGACAGGCAAACATCTACCCTGAAAGAATCGAGTGGATTAAAAATCAATTTTGGTTTTATACACACACATAGTTATATATGTACATGTATGGATGGATATGTTTATAGATGTTATATTGTGTTTGTATGTGTGGGTACAAGTATGCATATGTTTATATATGTACTATGCATGTCTGCATGTGTATGTGTGTATCATTGGACAAATACTACATATAATTAATGATCTGAACCCAGAAATGAAGAGTAGAAAGTGACTGGTCTCAGTTGCATTTGAGAAATTATGCAGTGCTTTCCATGCTGTGAAAGACTATCTTTTTACATGCAATATGGGTTATCTAGGGATCATGTATCTATCTCTACATCTATATCTATAATATGTGGGTATATATGCATTTTTCTTAGATTTGTAGAAAAGGAGGTTTCTGACCTGAAGAAAAATAACTTGAGAATATGCTGTTACTGACATCTTTCTGCTGATGAGGACTGAGGGAGAATAGGGGAATGCATTATATTCCCATTCCCAAGACTTGTGCATCCACGTCCTTGGGGGGCAGTTTAGAAAACTTGGAGCTTTACCATACCTCTAGGGGGATATGGAGAGCGTGGTGGGGAAGGGGAATAGGAGTGGAGGTGAAGAAGGTCCTTTTGTCTTTAGATGGGAGCTATAGGGGACATCACTGTGGTATGTTTCATCAGCAGCTATCAGTTATAGTTAATGAGGCTCCACAGCTTCTTCAAAGTAATCTATTACATTATAGAAACAAACCCAGACTTAGTTAGGAATAAAGCTCAATACCATTAAAGTGCCAGAAAACTGATCCTCCCACTTCTCACTGTCAGTAAGAGCTGTATTTCTCCTAGTTCTAGCTTCTGTACCCAAGTGCACACAAAGAGACACTGAAACTTCCTGCTGGTCAGAATCTAGCTCAAATATCATGGTTTGCTGCTGGTAGACTTACATAATAAAGATGTGAATGTGGGCCAGAAGAGTGGGGAGAAATGGCCATTCTTTTTTCACTTAGCATTTGATTTTACATGCCATTTAAATATGAATTGCAGAAGATAGGGGACTTTATTACCCCAGAATGGACACAGTTCCTGTGAAATTTGGGAGTTTGGGGGTAGAGTGGGATCAGGGTCCTTGAAAAAGATCTGGAGAAACAAAACTAATCAGTGACATGAGTTAAAAGGAATTTCCTAACTTTAAGTCAGATAGTTGTCTGAGACAAAGAACCAGTGGAGACATATTACAGAGACAACCTAGTATATGGCAGAGAGCAGAGACATAATGTGAAGCATAAAGAAACATGACATCATAACAGAGGATGCAGGCAGTTCTAAGTGTGTTATCTCAGTAATGTATGGACCTTGGCTACATGTTCTCCCTACATATGCGTCTCCCTCTACATGTTCCCTGGTGAGACCTGTTATCATTTACATCTTTCCTCTCTAGTTGTATTGTACTAATGAGAGCATGTACATAAACTATATGTGGATTTTCTTGTCACTTTATTTGCTATATTGTTTGATTATATGTTACTTGTTTTCAGCTAATGTATACTTTGAATGACTGGAAATTACATACAGATCAATGAGGGTATGCAAGCTATGGTTTTGAGTGGATGCTGCTGCCTCCAAGGTGAATGAAGCTGTTCTGAGAGCCCTGAAGAGGTGACTCCCATGCTACATGGCCAGAATATATCAGAGCCTCTTTTTTTAAAGGAAAGATGGAAGAAAGGAGAAAAAAATGAAAGAAACAAATGGAAAATATAGCTGAGATACTATCTATCTTTTTAATTCCTGAATCTGGCTGGTAACTAAAAAAAAAAAAGCTTTCAAAATATCACAAAACATTAGGCTTGATTAAAATACTGCTCTGGTCCAGAGAGAAGATATTTGCATTATGCTAATTACATCTGTTGGGGACAAGGGAGAGGTGGCAGTTGTCCAAGCAGCAGGCTTCTCACCAATGTGCCCTCTAACTGTTTAAAGTTGTAAGCAGATGCCCATGATACATAGGTAGCAAACTGTGAGAACTGAGTGTCCATGAGCAAAGTTTAATTAGTGGCTTAGTAAGAGGTCATTTGTACTGATAGCCTTGCTTTTCTGATTCATTGCAAATCCCAGGAATCAGGATCCTATGATTCAAAGGTTTTTTAACCTCTGACAGACACACAGGAGTCAATAAACAAGGACTAAGAAGGTGTCACAGTTGTCACTGACTTTATGGTATAGGGTCATCATAATTCAACCCTTTGGACTAGTCTGTACCTAAGGCCTTAGCTATCTTATACTCAACAGGCAAAACTTTCCTAGAGACACAAACACAAAGGAAGCTAGACTACTGAGAGCTGCCCTACTCTAACAAGAAAAGATGTTACCTGGTTCTTTTGCTTTCCTTCTTTTTTTTATTTTTTGCAGCCTGAACTAGGTTGATGATTGTGTGAGTGTAGAAGGAACACATTCATCAGAAGTTGTAGATGCAGTGGAAGGTAGGATCAGCAAAACTTAGCCAATGATTGGCTATGAAGAAAGAGGGAGTGTAATGGGAATGTAAATTTTTAAGATCTTCCCTGCCAGTAGGCTAAAGTGCACCTGGAGCCTGCGGTGGGAGGCTTGTTTTTCAGTAGATACTTCTTGATTGGACAGTGAGTCAATAAGGTTGTTACATTCCCTGAGCCAGGAGAAGGCTATATAAGCCCTGATATGTAGCTTTGTTTTGGGGGCTCACTTTGAGAAGTTTTCTGTGATTTGATCTAGATTCTGGGAAGCTGTTGTTGAGAGCCAACAAAAAGCCCCTCGGTTTTGAAAAACCCAGATGTTGAAACCCAGATGTTGATTGGGTATGGATGTAATGGTTGGAAAGTTTGGAAATCTGTCTCCTTGATCTGTTTCTGTCTTGATAATTCTGTTTGTATATTCTGAAGTTCAGGGTGCTGACCTCTTTCCCCTGAACTAGGTAAATGATACATGTTTGACTGATTAAAGTAAGCTTGTTAACCCATTTTGAGTTGCTTTCCTTTAACAAAGCAGATCCAAGAACCTGTGCTGGCAGACACCCTGGGGACGCTTGGGATGCTTGCTGCTACAGGGAGGAATCAAGAATGACTCTGACATTATAAACCTAAGCAACTGGAAAGATGATGGTATCCTCAACCGAATTAGGGAAATTAGGAAGAAGGGTGTGTGTGTGTGTGTGTGTGTGTGTGTGTGTGTGTGTGTGTGTTGATAATGAGTTTCTCTTATGGACATGTTGAGTTTGGAATACCTACAGGACATAGGATTTAAAATGATCAGAGATATGTGTTGTGATACTTGGCAGGAGCTCAGGAGGTAGAAAGGCAGAAAAGCTCTGGGAGTGAGCTACTAAAAGATGATAACTGAGCTCATGAGAGTTTATGAGATAATATGAAAGAAAGTGAGAAACAAAGAAAGAAACAGAATGAGAAAGAAAGAAAGAGAAAGAGAGAGAAGGAGGGAGGGAGGGAGGAGGGAGGGAGGGAGGAGGAAGGAAGGAAGGAAGGAAGGAAGGAAGGAAGGAAGGAAGGAAGGAAGACCTCATGTAAGGGAAGGACATAGATAATAACCTGGCAAAAGAGACTGAAAAGAGGCCAAACAGGTAAGATGAGAGACAAGAGAGAGCTATGTCACAAAAGCACAGAAAGGGGATAGCAGCCAGGAGAAAAAGTTGTTCAAGATAGTCTATGGCTGCAGAGAAATCAAGAACAATGGTAACTGAGATAATGACCACTGAATGTGGTTATTTAGAGATGATTGGTAATTGGTAATTTTGGGAAGAGTGGTTTTAATTGAGCAATGAAGTCAAATTGTAGGGGAGTATGAAGTGAGAAAAGTAAAAGATGTGCATTTTCTCCTAGTCTGTTCTCTCTTGACCATCATAAATACAGTAAAAAGGGGAAAATTACTCATTTGTTCCCTTTTCCTTTTGTTCACCCTTCCTGTCGCATGACCACTCTCCTCTCCCTCAGGGTATGTCATGGGTAGGAGATGTACAAACTACCTACTGACATTCCCTAATTCCCTTGGATTAGATGAGAAAATGGAGGCTACCCAGTGTGAAACTCTGTAATCTAATCTGTTCTTGCTTCATCCAGACGTAGTTTCCCACAGCTTTAGTGTATGAGTTTTATTCAAGCAATTGGCAGGTGCTTATAATATTATTTATATGGTAGCATTTACACATTTGTTACAGTTTTGAAGTTGTGGAAATATATTCAAGTCACTCCTAGTATTATCTCATTACTATTTTCAGTGGCAAGAGAAGTTAGACTTTCTGTGAAATCTTTCCCTTTGCCAAAGCAGTCTGTGGATCAAAAAAATGGAGAAGCAATTCAGTACCAGAATCCATGAAACATGATCAGCTCCAGTATCACTTACTGATAATGAAGGTATCACATTTCAGAGCCTCTAAGTTGGAAGAGAATTTAGAGACAGATCATCCCAATCCAGTGCTCTCTCTACTTCCCCAGGCTGCCCCTCACCTTCAGCCAGCTCAGATGTTATATGTAAAAATGGAAAGCACACTGGACTTGTAGTCAGTGGACTTGTAAGACAATGGGTCAATAACTGTCCCATCCCCCAACCTATAAAATGGGGATAAGATGACCTATGCTACCTACTTTCTTACCTTTCTACTTTCCATCCTACAGCATGGGATTGTTCTGAGGGAAGGATTTTGTAGATTTGAAAGCATTATATATGTGAGAGGAAGGGACAGGATCCAGAAGCAGGGGGATTCATATTTGTTTATTTCCCTTTTATTGTTCAAAATAAAGCAAATGAGACACAAAAATGATAAAAATAACCAAAGCACAAAGTAAATAGATAATTTTTTAAAGTATGTTGAGAGAAAGAAAAAGCAAAATTTATTGTTCTTTTCTTTTCCACAAGAACACAGAACACTCTGGTTTCTAAGGATAAAGGTATTTTTTCCCATAAACCTAGGACATCAGCACTATCATTTACAGAAGTTAAGTGCCTCCTGACCTGACACAAAGCATTATGGTAAGTTTGTACATCATGCTTTCTACTGTGCTCCTTCCCCCTACCCCACATCCCCTACCCAATGGCATATTGGGATAAAATCCATTTGAGTAACCAAATATCATTCTCTAAATATTTCTTTGTCTCTCTTTGTCTCTGGCTCTTTCTCTCTTGTGTATGTGTTTTTTTTTTACCTCTCCTCTCTTTTCCCCTAGCACTTCTCATCTCTTTTTCTTTCCCCCACACCACTTTCTTCCCCTTGGAAAGCTTTTTCATTTAGTTGCCCATTGGGTTCTGGACTTCTCACATTACTTTAAGTCCTTTAGTGATATAGGAAGACTGGCAAGCTTTTAAAATTCCTTTACTTTTGACAATTTCTTGATGACTGAGGCTACTGTTAGCTCTAGCTGTGTGTTCAGACTTAACAATTTCTGAAGACCTGCTTCCCTACATATTACAGAAATGCAGATGGGAATAGATGCCCCCTTTATTGATCTGAATGAATGTCTCATTCTGGCCCAGACCCATTGCAGCATTGAATCATAGTAGAGGAAAATTCTCAGTGGTTCTGAAGAGGAAAAGGGAACACTATAGTCTTTGAAACAGACAACTCCACATGCATACATATGTGCAGACACAAAAATCTTACACTCACCCGAGTTGGTAATATTATTTAAAAGTGTGCTTTTAGGCACTGTGTTTTATGAGCTCCACACCATCCTTTCTTGTTTATTAAGTCTTAAAAATTTCCTTCCCTTTACTAACCAGAGAGTTGGAATTTGTGACTATAGGTTGTCATGGAATGATGAGAGTAAGGCATGCTTGGAACCAAAGTTAGAATAGCAGTGCTATCCTCTCCATCTCCCACCGCATGCACGTGCGCACACACACACACACACACACACACACATACACACACTTTACCTTGCAATTTGTGTGTGTGTGTGTAACTAGTGTAGGTATTCATAGAGGTTGTCCCAAAAGTCTTAGTGTACTTTTAAACTACTTTAAAGCTGTACTCAGACTTTTGGAATACCCTATATGTCTATATGTTTTCTGCCCAAATAGAACATAAGCTTCCTGAGGGCAGAGACTATTTAATCCTCGTCTTTGTTTTCCTGGTACCTAGTATGGTGTCTGGCATATAGGAGGGATTTTATAAATCACTGTTGATTAATAATACATTTGAAATAAAACAACACCCCTTCGTTTGCTTTATTATTGATATCTTCTCATGGCATGAGTTATACTTGGTGTTGTTGTTTTTGATGTTGTTGCTGAGTTGTTCAGTCATGTTTGATTCGTTGTGACCCCACTGGACCACACTGTCCATGGTTTGTTTGGGTTTTTTTGGCAAAGATACTGGAGTGGTTTGCTTTTTCCTTTTCCAGTGGATTAAGGCAAACAGAAGTTAAGTGACTCGTCCAAGGTGCTGCTATTAAGTGTCTCAGGTCATATTTGAATTCAATTCTTCCTGCCTTCGGGTCTAGTGCTTTATCCATTGAACCACTTACCTGCCTTCTTATGGTCTATATACATATGTACCTATGGTGATACCTTCAATACCCATCACAGTTTATACTTTACAAAGCAAAGTAAAATATATTAATTCATGTATTCCACACTATAATTCTCTATATTGTAGTTTTTTTTTTTAAACTGAGTCTCAGAGAGATTACATGATTTACCCTAGGATATGACTTGAAGTCTCCAAATGACTTGACTCTTCCTCCAAAGATTGTAAGATCCTTGAGGATAGAACTATATAATTTCCATATCCTACAGTGCTACATATACATTATAGGGATAAGCATTGGGGCCGTGTGTAGGGATGTCTCACATGTGGAAATTCCCTTTACAAATAAAGCTTAACATCTTTTCTTCAAATTACAGTCTTAGAGAGAAATGACTTGTCCAAGATGACACCGTCGATATGTGCCAGAGATGCCACTTTAACCTAGTTCCTCCTAGAAAGTCAGCTTTCTATCCACTTTTCTACCGTGTTTCCCTGATAATAAGACACTGTCTTATTATTTTTTTTGGACAGAAAAACACCAGAGGGCTTATTTTCAGGGGAGGGCTTATTTTAATGAACATTGACAGCAATTTTAATAAACAGGTAAATGTGAACAAAAAAATGTACCTTTATTCAATAAGCAAATCACTGGGGAAGAACAGGATGACGCACTCACTGCTGCAGCTCTGAGCGCGGCGTGCGTTTCGGGGGGGGAGGACGGTGCATACAGAGGGTACCGTAATATAGCGTGTAGTGCAGGGGATCACCTTCACTACAGTAGCAATCTCAATAGGGCTTATTTTGGGGGGAGGGCTTATTTTAGAGGAATCTTACACAGTAAGGGGAGGGCTTATTTTCGGGATAGGTCTTATTATCGGGGAAACATGGTATGCCCTCCCTCCTTCATATATTAAGTACTCAAAAAATCTTGTTAATTTGATATGAATGAGTGTAACAAACAAATTGTGGAGTGTGTGTTCATGGCTGATTTTCCTTTGTGACTTGAATAGTCAGTTAGTATGCTACCTATTCACCTATTAGTGTTATAAAATTTATACCCATTACTTTAAACAAGATCAAAAGTATAGTGACTAATTAAATTAATAGAACACAATTTGAATGAAAATGAAACTGTCTTTTAAATTATGCACACATATATGTATGTGTGTGCATGTGTATAACAGCTTATTAGTATCCCTGCAAAGTACATTGCCTAAAATAAGATACCTAAATGATTTTCCTAAAATAAATCCATATTTATTATTAAGACACTTGGCAATAAATATGATCAGTAAAGAGCTCTAGAGGCACAATGTCTATTAGTAGTCAACTATCCTGGGAGAAGACAACATATTCTGAAGAAATGAAGAGGAATGATGAAAATGCTACTGATGGGGGGGGGTGTTCTGTCAGTATGAATCCTTCTGTGCAAAATGGAAGAAGATGAAAGTTTGCTATCAGATCTTGCCAATGGAATGATCTTATAAGCTTAATATGAAAAGGGAAATCAAGTGACATGATTTCCTATATGCTGAGGATCAACTACCAACCTTATATATGGTCAACATATGCTATAAAAAAATTGTATATAACACAGTGACTGAATAAACTAGATCTTGGTCTTGCACTATGTTTGAAACATTTACAAATTCCCCATACCAAAAGATTAAGTTCATTCTAACTCAATTACTGTGATGACAACAGAAGTCATCAAATTCTACTTCTGTCCCTTCGTCTTTGGTTCATGCCATATTGCCCATCACTTCTGGCTTGTCAGCAGAACTGTAGTCATTCTTACCCAGGGCAAGTGCTAGAAACTGTCCCTAGAGAAAGTCACATGAAAGCTCCCTTTAAGAGACCCCTAGCATGGGAAGAGAAACATAGGGATTAGGCCACCCAGAGAAGTTGATCTGGGATGTATCTAGCAGGAAGTGCTCACATTCTAGTAGATTCCAATTTTATCTATTTACTCTAACTGGGTACAAAACTCTATCATCTCTTAGCTATCCAGTCATTTCAAGGACTACAAGTTCTGTCATCACTTTCTAAATTCTTGGTCCTGTGGCAGGACCCTTATCATTATACCCTAGTATATTAGTCTCTGTTTTTTAGTACCTCGGGACTAAATACCACTTCTCTTTCTCTTTCTGTCTCTGTATGTGTCTCTATCTCTTTTTCTCTGTTTCTGTCTCTCTGTCTCCATCTGTCTGTCTCTGTCTCCCCCCCCCCTCCACACACACACACCACATTCTATCTGCCATGATGGGTGTTTAGTGATGGTAGGGTGGAGCCTAGAAAGATCTTTAGGCATGGAATATGTTTTGCTAATATTTTTCTTATTTGTTATTGGGTTGATTTGTTTTTTTTTTAATGCTAATCCCACAAGACTACCCACCAATCCTTCTACAAAGTTAAGTATTATAGTGTTATTTGGGATTGTTCAAAGACAACATTACAACATCACAACATTACAACAGCATTAGATATCTGTGAATTCAGATGCCAGTAACTTGGATGAATCAAGGGAGCCTTTTGATTTTTGTTTTTAATCTTGAATCCCTTGTTGAGACTCTCACAGTTCTTCAAACTTTCTTATATACTTCACGTTCTATGGTCTACTTTATAATCATAACATTATAGATTTAGAGATGGTACTTTGGAGGCCAATTATCCCAAGCCATTCCTTTCATAAGTGAGAAATCTCAAGCCCGACAAGGATAAGTGACTTACCCAGTCATACAGATAGGTGGTAGCACAGGGAGAATTGGAATTCTTTCCACCTTAATATATTACCTGGTTAATTAAAATATGTCGTATTCTCCTAAAAAGGCTATAAGCTTATTAAGGAAAGATATTATGTCTTATTCATGTCTTTGTAATTTCATAGTACCTTGCATATAATAGGTATTCTATAAATATCTGCTCATTGTATATGACTATAATTTCAACATGGAGGAGAATTCATCAGACTACATTCCCAAGAAATTCTATGAGCTCTGGACAGTGAATCATTCTTTAGTTGAACCCAAGCATATTTAATCTATACAATGGGTTACATTGTATGGAACTGAAAAGCAGTCAGAATATAAAACATCTTCTATGACTACAAAGGATATATGAAGGAAGATACTATATGCATTCAGAGAAAGAACTTATAAATAGAAATATGTATAGAATTACTTTACAAATATACATCCATATGCACATACACACATATTTGTATTTAATGGTAGCCATATCTAGGGCAGGGGATGAAGGAGGGGAAAAAGAAATTTACATGATTATTATATATTTAAAAGAAACAGCAAGTTGTACATAAGGGATTTGCATTTTATGTGGGTTCATCTCTTTATTATTCTATGTTGTGGAAACATTTGTTTTATTTCATAAATTAAAAATGAATTTTTAAAAAATTTTAAAAACTCTCTTTAAAAAGACTTCTATACTCCCCCCAAAAAAAAAACTTTCTATGGTAGTCTTAGTTTGGGTAGTACCAAAGACTGGAGCTACTGAAGAAAAGGTCAATTTGACTAAGATTTACTTGTAATTCAAATCAACAAGTAAAGTCAAACATTTATTAAGTGCTTACTATGACTGAGACACTGTACTAACTACTGGAAATACAAAGAAAGGAAAAAAATAGTTCCTTTCTTCAGGGAACTTATCAGCTGAGAGGAAGACACTGCTAGGGAGACAGAAAGATCTCCTGCAGAAGGTAGAATTTTAGCTATCTTGAAGGATGCCTGACAATCTGAGAGGCAAAGGTAAGGAAGCATAAGGGACTAAGTGCAAAGGCACTAAGACCTGAGGGATGCAGTATTGTGTATGAGGAACAGCAAGTGGGTCAGTTAGATTTCATGCAGTGAAATAAAATGTAAAAAGAGTGGAGAGGTAAAAGGGGGCAACACTATGAAGAGCTTTAAATAACAAAGAGAGTATTTTATATTTGAAGGTGGAAGTAATAGGGAGCCACAGAAGTTCAGTTCCTCCTCACCTTCTGTCCCTAATTTCCATCAAAGCTTAGCTCAAATGCTACTGCCTGTATGACGTCTTTCCTGATCTTCCCCATCCATTATTGCTTCTATTCCCAAAAAAATAACCTTGTATTTATTTTTGTTTATACTTCTATATGGAGACAGTTAGGTGGCACAGTGGATAGAGTTCCCCTGCTTGGAGTGAGAAAGACTCATTTTCCTGACTTCTATTTGCATACTATTTGCTCTCTCTCTTTTTTGTTTTTGTTTTGTTTTGCTTGGTTTTTCTTTGTCATGCATGGTTCATCCCATTGTTTCTAATTCTTCTTTACAACCTGACTAATGTGAAAATATGTTTAATATGAATATATAAGTAGAGTCTATCTCAGAATGCATGCAGTCTTGTGGAAGAAGGAAGGGGAGGGAGGTGGAGAAAATTTAAAACTCAAAAACTTGTGGAATTGAATGAAGAAAGCTAAAAGTAAATGAACTAATTTTCAAAACAAACTGGAGAAGAAATGGCAAACTACTCCATTCTTTGCAAAGAAAATCCCAAATGGCATCATAAAAAGTCAGACATGACTGAAAGGACTGAACAATACTTAGATATGAACATGTTGTCTTCTATAGACTACAACCTCCCTGAGGGTAAGAGCTTTCATTTTTCTCTGCATGCCCAGTTCTTAACACAGTGTTAGGCACATAGTAGGCATTTTAAAATGCTTGTTAATTGCTTGATTGATATGTGAAAGTGTGGCAGAAGTGTGCATTAGGAGTGGGCATGTGTGGCCATATGCTTACATATGGACAGCCCCATTAGTAAATACAAGAGGTGTCAAAGTCCACTCAAGCCACACAGAATAATTGATCTCATTACTGAATAGTCACTCTCCTATATAAATCCAAGCTTCCAAATCCTAATCTAAAAACTCCAAGGTTCTAGCAAGGTTCTTCCTTACCTTTGCCTCTCTTCTACCAGCATAGAAGTCACATCAGCGTTGTAACTAACATGAGTGACCAGCCAGGACTTTGACTCAGGGTGTTGACATGGTGCTGGATATTATTTACTACCTAAAGCTTACTCTAAATCTGAATATGGTCACAAATTGCTTGGTTTATACCTTAACTCCTCCCTATTTCCCATTACAGGTTGGCAATGTCCATCTTGAGCACTGAGATACATTTTCACCTTATCTCGAGAGAAGATGGCAGTGACTTTGTGGGTCACTCCTAGCTAATGGATAAGAGAGGGATTCTAACAATTTTAACATAAAAGAGCTGTAAATCAAGTTCTGTAGACTGGAAGAAGGGGAGCCCTTTATCCTCATCACTCATTTTTAAGGACTGCTGTTGTTCTTTTTCTTGAGGTTAAAAATGCTTTTTTCTTACCTGTTGGCACTACCTGACAGAGAAATTGAATTTCCCAATTCCTCTTTTGTTCTTTATCCCCCAGCTTGCAAATCTGCCTTTTAACAGTTGCTCATATGATCCTTCTGCATAGGAAAGTGGTTTCCTTATTCACATGTAAATTTAAGGACTATTCTTCTGTCTTTCTTCTTCACTTTGAGTTGACATGGAAAAGCTGACAGGTAGAGTCAGAATTGTGATTTGTTCAGAATTGCTCGGCAGACAATGGACTCTCCAAGCAGGGCCCCACCTTCTATTTTCATGTTGTCATCATTTTTTTACCCCTTCAAAAAATCTGGCAATTGGAACTCAAGATGGAAGATTAAATGGTATTTGTCATAATAAACACAGATGGGGAGGAACTTCTTCACCCCTCTGTTCTGCCTGCAGAAACTTGCAAGCCCTTTGCAATCCCTTCTCCTTTTCTTAAACATAAATACAGGATATTTAATTTGGTTCCTTAACTATTTAAGATCTCTTCTCAACTTCTTAGAGGAATATTTGCATTTAGTGAGCAATGGACCTATTTTGTATATTGGGGATGGGCACATATTGAAGAAAAAAAGTTACTGTAAATTTACCATAAGCAAGGATGTATGTCCTATCTTTAATTCCTTATCCAATGTCTCTTTTGGTGATGGATGTGACTGAGATCTCAAATTCCAAGTCAGCAAAGCAAAAACTCTGACAAACCCTAAAATGTGGGAAAGGCTTTGAATATAGACAAATCGTGTCTGTTATCTAATGATGAGCCTAGATAAATTTGGACAGCCTTGTCACCAGAAGGTTAGCTACTAGGTAATTTGTTGCTGTCATGATCTGTGTTTTTTTCAACCCCAAGGACCCTCAGAAATTATCAATCAGCAATCAGTCAGCCAACAGCCATTTATTAAGCACTTACTTTCTTGGGGTACATGGGGTATTCAGGGAGGACCAGCACCTCTGCTGTGAAGGTTTATCAAGCCCTTTACCAGGCTGCTCACCCATTTTTGGTGTCTACCTCTCACCCAACTCTCACCTGTGGCTTTAATAAGCTGTAGCATCGGAAGCAGTTCTGCCTGGTTAAAACTGTCTGGGCAGACAAACTACACCAAGTTGAGAGTGTTGACATGGTGCTGTAGCTTACTTCCTACCTAAGGCTTACTCTAAATCTGAATATGGTCCCAAATTGCTTGGCTTATACTTTGACTGCTCCCCATTCCCCATTACAGATTGGCGATGTTCACCTTGAGTACTGAGATACACTTTCCCTTTATCTTGAGAGAAGATGGCAGTGACTTTTGTGTGTCAATTCTAGCAAATGGATAAGAGAGGGATTTTGACAATTTTAACATAAAAGAGTTGTAAACCAAATTATCTAGACTGGAAGAAGGGGAACCTCAAACTCATTGGTTTGAGGAATGTTGAGCCCAACCACATGAAGGCTTCCCACTTTGGAATGAGCAGAGGAGAACAATTTGTTACAACAGCCATGAAGGTGGTTGAAGTAGGCACTATGGAGCACTTAGAATTTAGTAAAGATACCAAAGTCGCCCTCTGCATCATGGGCCATCACCCAGTTGTCTTGACTTTTGTCTTGCCACTAGGCTTGGATGACTGTAAGAGAGTGAGACTGATGACTCTGCTTCATTTAATCCAATTCACTAGCAAGTCAAGACGTTACCCCATAATGCCACTGGTCCTCTTTGAAACCAAAGGATGAACAACAAAAAGTATTGACTCACTGCTAAGTACTAGTAATATAAACAAAGGTCAAAATACTGTACCTGCCCTCCAGAAGTACATACTTTATGTATGGAGGTGGAAGGAACATGCAAAATAAAAGGGCTTGTAATGTGCACAAGTGAAAGGAAAATCCATGCCAATAAAGTCTCTGATCCTTGAGGTAAGTATGGTGATAAGATATAAACTACTTCCCATCAATCTTATTAACAGCTATAAATTATACCTAATGATGTCTAAACAGAGTAGACATAAACTTCCAGGAGGACAGGACTAATCTCAGTGAAATTTTGTATCTCCTAGCATCTATGATTTACTAAATGCAATTAAATTGAATTGAATGGCAGAGTTAGAAGATCACTGTAAGTGGCCATAAGTCATAAGTCATAAGATTTGACTGGTAGCTCTGAGTTGGTCACTTACCACATGTGGAACTTAATAGTCTCTGTAAATTTCATTTTTTTCATCTCTAACATGTGAATAATAAGGCCCACCATGAAAATCTCACAAGATTTTTCATGAAAATTCAATGGAATAATTTACATAAATCCATTTAAATACTATAAAACCAAATACAAATAGAAAATATCGGAGTTTTATTATCCCTTGTCTGGAAAAGTCAAGATAAGACATATGTTTTAGGAAGGCTGGTTGGAGACTGGTATACATTTGTGAAGCTAACTTTCTCTTAACGATTAAGGATGTTACTTAGTGCATTGAATACATAGTTAAATTAGTTTGAAACATAGGTTTGAATCCTACCTTTGTTACTTACCACCCATGTAGTGACTTAGAAAAAAGTTACTTTAACTTCTCTGAGCCTCAGTTTGCCTATCTATAAGAAAAGAGGATTAGTTTATGCAAGGGTGTGCTGGAACCAGCTCCTATCAGCCCACTTGAGCTGGTTGTTAAATTTTCCATGAGAGCATTTACTGCTCAGAAATCAGCAAATTCTACAAATCAGAGCTTGATTTATTGCTTTGTTGATTGTCTAGGCTTCGGAGAGTGATATAGAAAATGTTAAAATGTAGATTAAGAGGATCATGTGTTTTAAGAGAACCAGTTATTAAATATTTATCATCACACTTCTTGGTCTAGTTGGTGCCTAAGCTCCCTTCCATCTCCAAATCCGTAATCATATATATAAGAATCATGAGCTACTGCTTGAAAAGGACTTTGAGAAACCTCAAGGTAAATGTAAAAATGCAAGATAGATATTTTCCTTTTCTCTTGGTTTTTAGCTTTCTAGTAGATTATATTTAAACCCTGATAGACTATTTCCTGCTGAGGCTTATGAAAAACTTGGTTTCTTTTTTGATGAGTAGAAAATCAACTAGATTAAAAAGAACATTGGACTAGAAAGACAATTCAATTGGAATGATTTGACATATTACGAAGAAGTTACTTGGGTTCTGTAGCAACTGGGTTTCTTCATTCCCTTCTGTTAATTTTCCATGTGGAGATGTGATAGTAATGGCAATTAAAGATTCCCCTGTATTGGCTTGGTTTTCAAATTGATTGTGTTAAAACCCAGAGTTTGTTAATCCCACCTGTGGGATGGGCTTGTTGATGTGAAAAGAAAGTCCTGAACTGGGAGGAGCTGGTGATGTAGATTTGGAGAGACAAGAGAGAGGCGGAAGATCTTTTTGGAAGCAGAACCTCGTGGAGAGAGAGAGAGACTAAGAGAATTGCTGGTGGCCGCTTTGAATTGCCCTGGACTTTTGAGACCTGCCCCCTGAGCTGCCAAGGACTGAGGAGACATGGCTGTTTTGCTGGTACTTTGTCTGTCTGTTTTGATGTTATTTTGCCAGATTTGTCCACTGGTAAGACTGTCCTGTTGAAGAAGTCCTGGAACCTGGCATTTGGTTAAGAAGCCCTGAGACTGTCCTGCAGACAGAGAGTGAATACTGTCCACTGGTGAGGGACAGTGCTGTTGTTGCAGGGGTCTGGAGACTGTCCTGCAGACAGAATGAATACTGTCCACTGGTGAAGGACAATGCTGTTGTTGCAGGGGTCTGGGAGCCTTTCTGTTGGTTCAGAAGCCCTGAAGAAGGATTTTCTTGTTGTATGTTTACAGAAATACTGGGAGAGGGCTTTGCTAATGTGTTTAGGGGTTCTAGGACTGTTCTACAGACAGAGGATAAATTCATGGAGGGACTGGCAATGTATCTTATGGCCTTGCTAAGCCTTGTCTCTCCAGGAACTAAGATTGCTGAGAACTTGCCTCGTGTCAAGATGAAGAAAAGACCTCCATTTGGGTATTAAGTGCTGTGTTTAAACTTGATGTAACTCTGGGGTAGATTCAATTGTGATCCAGGAGTGGGGAACTTTTGACCTTATGTTTGGAAACTAATCTCCATTTGAGAAGAGGGGCTTTGTGGTGAACTTAATTAAGGTATAGCCTAGGGGTGGAGAAGTATTTAGAACAGGGACTTTGTAATTGATTGAATGATTGGAAGGTCCTGGGGTGGGGTAGTACTTGGAGATTATTTAATCACACTTAGTAAATGCTGTATTTTGAATGATGTCATGTTTTGATCTTCTCTGTTCTTGGTTTGTCACTGAATAAAATAGAGAGCACCTATGCTGGTATTTTGAACCTGGGAAGTTGCCTGTGCTTGGCATTATATTACATTATGGCGTAGTCGGCAGGATGTACAAAGCATAGTGCCTCTATTTGTTCCAGGATCCATGGCCATTTAGATTGAAATTGTAAGGCCAAGGATCCTGGAGGGGTGGAACCATGGCAGAGTGGCAAGTTAGACTGACTAGCTCATGTGGCTGTAGAATGTGGTTGGAATAATTGGTGTCAGTGAACTCACAGATAGCTAAATAAATTGTGCCCCTTTTCTATGATGTGTTCATAAGTATGTCACAGACTGAAAAAAATAAGTTAGAAGACATTCTCATGGCTGAGCAGACAAAACTATGGTGAATAGTCACTTATGTATATGTGTGAGAAGAAGTTTATTTTCCTTCAATTTCCTTCTCCCTCCTCCCCACTCCCTAGTCTGGTTCTGTTCTATGGACATTTTGGAGGATGGAGCTTTGTTTCAGTCTGTGAAGCAAGAGAGGGGAAAGGTCTTTTTTTTAATAGATTACCTATATGGAGTGAGGAATCATGAAAGCAATCCAAGCTGACAATTTGATGGCACTGAGTTTGTTTTCTGATGGTAGAGTTTTGGTTGTTTTTTAAACCTGGGTTTTTAAATCATAATGAGACATACATGTAGGATTTTGGTGGAGGACATATATTATATTATGTACTATATGATGAGGACAGGATGTAAGATAAGTAGCCAGCATCCTGCATGACCTCCTTTATTATCAATAATATATGTATATTACATATATAGAGAAATATATATTCCTAAGTACTTGATAATTCTGCAGTTATCAAGTGTTCCTCATCTCCTATCATTATTAAATATTACTCATATTTTGTTTTTTTGTTTTTGTTTTTTAAATTGGAACTGGCATTTCATTGATGTAAGGGAGCTCCCAGTGAGGAAATGAAACTCCCCCTGTCAATGCAGATCAGCAGAGACTCTACAAAGAATCTTAAGGGTAGCCCAGGGCACTAGAAGTTGTGATTTTCCCGGAAAGAATAAAGTGGACCTGGACTCGAAATCACAGAAAATCAATGTCTGCGTGACAAATATACTGAAAGTAGAGTTGGAGTCATATGAAGCCATTCTCTTGGCATGGTAGATGCAAGGTCAGCCAGTACTGTTGATCCTGGAGGAAGTTGAATGGAAGTATTTTGAAAGTAGGGACTGATTTTTAAATAAATGGTTGTTGGACTGTATTGGAAATTGAAAACGTATTGGTGTTCCTGTAGTGAGGCAATATCATCCTAGTATTAGTAGAGAGTAAAACTTTATAGTTTTTCTCAAAGCAGAATTGCTTGAGCATTCCCTAAAAGTACTAAACTATCTACTCTAATATTTTGAATAAAGGAGGAACTGAGGATATTCCCACTGAATGCCCAGACCTTTAGACATTTTTAGACAAGTGTAGGCTGACCAGTCACCCTGATACCATGATTACAATCATCTCATAGGACCTAATCCCTAACAATACTCTCTATGTGGTTGAATTTCTATGTTAAATGAGTGATGGTAGGCAGGCCCTGCAAAGACTCCACATGAGTGAGCATTAAGAAGGGTTTCGTTTGTCTTTCCATTCATGATCTTTATTTGTTTCTCTTGATCATGGATGTATTGACTTAACTTTAGTGAGCATGAGTGAGGGAGTTTGATTTATAAAGGGTACATATATCTCCTGTAGGAAGTTGGGCCAGGGATGAGTGTTAAGAGCCTTCTGGGCACTGTTTGGGTATTTTGAATTATATCCTTCAGATGAATTAATACACCTGCAATCTAACAGCTGTATAAAGAGGTATCCATAGAACTCCTGCAGCAATATATTTGACTCTGTTTTTGTTACATCAGATTAATCCAAGACCCCAGAGCAAATGAACCCGAGCATCTCTATTCCCCGAACCCTAGTGGTCCAATCCCATTTTATACATGTCCAGCCCTTCTAGAAATCATATAGCAGGAGTGGCTCACCTACATAGCATTAGAACTGCCATTATAGAAAATGGATCCCACCATCATTTTATTCAGAAGAATTCTCAATATTGTCCTCTGCACCAACTTGTCATTGTAAAACATTGTTGATGTCACTTTCTTTTCCTGTCACTGACTTAGTTCCAACTATCATTTTGAAAGGTGAATTAAAGAGGTCTGTGGTGCCTCCAGAAGCCCCCGGGTATGTAAAATGGTGAAATTCTGTCCCCCTACCTCTATCACTATAGGACATACCAACCTTCTCAGCTCTCTTTTTTTTGTGATGGAGTGGATTGTAGTTTTTCTGCCGATGAATACAATATACTTTAACACCTTGTCCTTTTAGAGGTAATACAGAGGAACTCCCAAGAAGGATCTCCATTTACAGAAAATAGTGACTTACCTTTGATTCTATGCCAAGGAATTAATATTCTCCCCACCCCCACAAAAATACCCAGCACTTCTTATGGAAAGAATATCTCTTTGTGCTGTCTAGCTATTATTAAAAAATACCTAACATGAAGTATAACAACAGCAATGTATGCATCACATCAAAAGAAGGCCTTGTACCTTGATGTAATCTTCCATCACAAAACTAATGAAGCATGAGTCTTAATTGAAAAAGAAGCCAAATAATTTGGTTACCACAATTCCTTTCCTTTCTATTTTTTTCCTCTATAACTTTCTTCTATTTTCTCTTTTTTCTCTGTTTTGTCCTCTTCCTGTTTCTCCATTTCTTTCTTTTCTCTTTTCTTCTTTTAGTTTCCTTCTTTTTCTTTCTTCCTTCCTCTTTCCTTCCATTTCTTTATTTCACCTTTTCTTCCCTTTGCTCTCTCTTTCCCTTCATGCTTTTGTTCCTCCTTCTTCTTTTCATTCTTTGTTTTCTTATCAATTTTTCTTACTTCTTCCCTTCCTCACTTCTTTTCTAAAGAATATTCACATGCATTTGGTCATTATAGACTGGCACAGAATGAGTATGGATGAATATTGGTTGCAGGTATAGGATTGTTTGAGAGTCAGATATTGACTTAGTAAAGTACTTTCACAAAGGACTTTGTAGCTTATAAATCTAGTGTTTGTAGAATCAAGATATTCTAATTCATCAATTGGCAACATTCTCAAGAGATGACAGTTTAATAGACTTGGAACTGGGCAAAACAACCTCTAGCAAAAAGCCAAAATAGGAAAATGGATGTACACATTATACTATCACTATGTTAAAAGCAGATTTGCACACCAATATCAATACAATAAAGGAAATCCTAGGATTTTATCTTAAATGCAAATGCTACCTTGTAAATGTTAATGGAAAAGTTTATGCATTCCTTTTCCCTTGCTTAGCTCTTTTGCACTTTTTCTACCAGAAATCAAACTTGCTTTTTGAATCTGAAATAGAAGAGCAGAATTTAGACCAACATATCTCTTTTCTCATCCTGACAGTCTTACATTGGTCTATAGTTTCTCTATATTCCTTCTCATGGGTAAAATTTCTATGCTCCAAGTTCAGTATTTATGTAATTTTAAAAATCTAGAACATTTATGTGGGCAGTTATGAAACCCAAAGCAGGAGGCACAGAGTTCATATTTTTTTTTAATTCAAGAGAGCTGTTTTGAATGTTAAGAGAAGCAGCATGTGAGTTTAAATTCTGGATCACAGAACACAAACATAAGAAAGGGTTCCTACATCCTTTCACAATTGCTAAATAAAGTATCCTTCACTCAGTGGAGGATTTGTTGGGGCAGTAATCTCACCTATGATGGAAGGAATCAGAGAATGTTTTATGTAATTAAATCAAAGTCAGTGTGATAGTAATGGAACATAAAGATCCCCCTGTATTGGCTTGTTTTTCAAATTGATTGTGTTAAAACCCAGAGCTTGTTAATCCCACCTGTGGGATGGACTTGTTGATGTGAAAAGAAAGTCTTGAGCTGGGAGGAGCTGGTGACATAGATTTGGAGAGACCCAAGAGAGAGGCAGAAGAACTTTTTGGAAGCAGCACCTACGTGGAGGCAGAGAGAGAGACTGAGGATTGCTGGGGGCCACTTTGAATCACCCTGGACTTTTGAGACCTGCCCCTGGAGCTGCCAAGGACTGAGGAGACATGGCTGTTTTGCTGGTACTTTGACTGTCTGTTTTGATGTTGTTTTGCCAGATTTGTCCACTGGTGAAAGACAGTCCTTTTGTTGAAGAAGTCCTGGATCCTGGCTTTTGGTTAAGAAGCCCTGAGACTGTCCTGCAGACAGAGAGTGAATACTGTCCACTGGTGAAGGACAGTGCTGTTGTTGCAGGGGCCTGGGAACCTTTCTGTTGGTTCAGAAGCCCCGAAGAAGGATTTTCTTGTTGTATGTTTACAGAAATCCTGGGAGAGGGTTTTGCTAATGTTTTCAGGGGTTCTAGGACTGTTCTACAGACAGGATAAATTAATGAAGAGACTGGCAATGTATCTTGTGGCCTTGCTAAGCCTTGTCTCCCCAGGAACTAAGATTGCTGAGAACTTGCCTCATGTCAAGATGAAGAAAAGACCTCCATTTGTGTATTAAGTGCTGTGCTTAAACTTGATGTAACTCTGGGGTAGATTCAATTGTGATCCAGGGCTGGGGAACTTTTGACCTTTTTGTGCTCTGTGATTGAACAAATGAAGGTACTTTACTTATGTTTGGAAACTAATCTCCATTTGAGAAGAGGGGCTTTGCAGTGGACTAATTGAAAGTACAGCCTAGGGATGGAGTAGTATTTAGAACAGGGACTTTGTAATTGATTGAATGATTGGAAGGTCCTGGGGTGGGGTAGTACTTGGAGATTATTTAATCACACTTAGTAAATGCTGTATTTGGAATGATGTCATGTTTTGATCTTCTCTGTTCTTGGTTTGTCACTGAATAAAATGGAGAGCACCTATGCTGGTATTCTGAACCTTGGGAAGTTGCCTTTTCTTGGCCTTACATTACAGTCAGTTGGAAAGGACTTTCACTGGTCATCTAGTCCTACTTATATAAAAAATGAATGGACACTATAATAGACCCAAGAAGTGATCATTTAACTTTTTCTCCTCCAAGGAGAAAGAACCCATTATCTCTCAAGTCAGTCAATGAAGATTTGTTAAATCCCTGACTAGGTCCCAGGCACAGTATTAAGCACTGCAGATATAAAAAGAGGCAGAAGAAAGACCCTCCCCTCAAGTAACTCACAATATCATTGGTAACTCATTCTACTTTTGAATAGCTCTATATTGTTAGGAATGTTTTCTTGATATCAAGCATAATTTTGCCTCTTTTGAAAATTTCACCCATTTCTCCTTGTTCTGCCCTTTGGGGGTCAAACAGAACAAAGCTAAACTCTCTACCAAGTGAAAGCTCTTCAAAGATTTGAACAAAGCTTTTGCTCCCTTTCCTTAGTTGTCTGAGGCCAGATTTGAATTCAGGTTTTCCTGACTCCTGGCACAGTGCCCCATCTAAGTCAACATCTAACTGCCTGGGGCCCCCAAATGTCCTATTCATCACCTATTCTCTGTGGGTGTGGGTTTACCTTCTTTTTAACTTTTTTTGGACTTTTTGAATTTTTATCTTTAAATATATTTTTATTTCATTAACTATTTCACAATTTTATTTTTTAACAATTTAAAACATTCATTTAGAAAAACTGAGTTTCAAATTATCTCCCTTCCTCCCACCCACCCCTTCTCCACTGCTTGAGAAGGCAAGCAATATGACATCAATTATACATGTGAAGTTATGCAAAACATGTTTCCATGTTGGCTGTGTTACAAAAGAAAACACACACAAAAAAAGAAACAAGAAAAATAAATTTAAAAAAAGTATGCTTTAATCTGAATTCAAAGTTTATAATTTTTCTCTCTGGAGGTGGGTAGCATTTTTCGTCATGGATCCTTAGGAATTATCTTGGATCATTATAATGATCACAGTAGCTAAGTCACAGTTAATCAGCATTACAATGTTTCTGTTCATGTGTACAATACTATCCTGGTTATGTATGCTTGACTTTGCATCAGATCATGTAAGTCTTCTCATATTTTTTTTTTCTAAAAACATCCTGCTCACTATTTCTTAAAGAATAATAGTGCTACAACAACTTATTAAGCCACTCCCCAATTGATGGACATCTGTTTAATTTTCAATTCTTTGCCACCACAAAAAGAACTGCTATAAATATGTTTGTATAAACAGGTTCCCCTGTTAACTTTTGAAAGACTAGATTTACCTACTTTCTTGAGATAATGAGTGAGGGGCAGAGCCAAGATAAAAGAGTAAAGGCAGAAACTCATCTGAGCTCTCCCAAATTCCCCTCTGAAATATTAAATAATTAATATAACAATTAATTAACTATAATATAATAATTAAATAATTAATATAATAATATAAAATAATATTTTATTTTCCCCCAATTATGTTTTAAAAATTTTTACGTTTTTTTTTTTAAATTTTGACCTCCATCCTACCTGAAATGTAAGCAATCTGATACAGGTTATATAGGTGCAAACATGTACCACATTTCTATTTGTCATTTTGTACAAAAAGACTTGAACAACAACAAAAAAAGAAAGAGAGAGAGGAAGGAAGGAAGGAAGGAAGGAAGGAAGGAAGGAAGGAAGGAAGGAAGGAAGGAAGGAAGGAAGGAAGGAAGGAAGGAAGGAAGGAAAGGAGGAAGGGAGGGAGGGAGGGATGGAGGGAGGGACGGAGGGAGAGAGAGAAGAGAAGAGAAGAGAAGAGAAGAGAAGAGAAGAGAAGAGAAGAGAAGAGAAGAGAGTGAGAAAAGAAAGAAAGAAAGTTATATGCTTTAGTCTGAATTCAGTTCTTGATCTAGAGGCAGATAGGATGTTACATGATGGGTCTTTTGGGATTGTCTTGGATCATTGTATTGCCCAGATTAGCTAAATTATTCACAGTTGATCATTGCACAACATTGCTGTTACTGTGTACAATATTCTCTTGGTTCTGCTCATTTCACTTTGCATTAGTCCATGTAAGTCTTTCCAGACTTTTTTTTTTCCAAAATCATCCTACTTGTCATTTCTTATAAAACAATATTATTCCATTACACTCATATACCACAACTTGTTTAGCCATTACCCAATTGATGAGCATTCCATCAATTTCTAGTTCTTTGCCACCACAAAAAGAGTTACTATAAATATTTTTGTACATATATGTCCTTTCTCCCTTCCCCCTTTAAAAGAATCTCTTTGAAATATAAACATAGCATTGGTCTTTCTGTATCAAAGGGTAGGTACAGTTTCATAGCCCTTTAGGCAGAGTTCTAAATTGCCCTCCAGAATGCTTGGCTCAGTTCACAATTCTACCAACAGCACATTATTGTCCCCATTTTCCCACATCTTCTTCAACATTTTCCTTTTCTGTTATATTAGCCGATCTGATAAGTGTGAGATGTTTACCTCAGAGTTTCTTTAATTTGCATTTCTTCAATCAATCATGATTTCGAGCTTTTTTCATAGACATCTTTGATTTCTTTGTCTGAAAACTTCCTGTCTTTCATGTCCTTTGACCAATTTTGATCAATTTAGGGATCATATCTATTCCTATGCATTTGAATCATTTTTCTATATATTTGGGAAAAGAGACCTTTATCAAAGATACTTACTGAAAAAAATTTTCCCCAGTTTTCTGTTTTCCTTTTAATTTTTTCTAGATTACTTTAAAATAATGACTCAAAATGAATTCCGGAGCAGCAGAACCAAGAAAAGGATGGGGTAAAACAATTTTCCAGCCAGAGACAAATAAGAGACAGAAAAGGTCTGTTTTGCTGGAATGAGAAAGGAGCACAGTCCAGCATAGCACTAAACTGCGGACCTTAGGAGAGACTTGATCTGCAGTGGTGGCTCCTGGAACTCTAAGTCCACAGACAATAAGAGGGTTTGACAACTGCTTGGAAAGCCATTAGAGAGGATCTTTTCCTGGCACTGGGTGCAGGGTTCTATGGCATTGTCCATATGTGGTTCCAGGTGGCAGTCCCAGGGTGATGAGGAGCACTAGCACGCTAAAACCTGGGAAACACAGGGATTGAAGACCCTGGTTACAGTTCCAGGGCAGATAAGAGTGCTTATGGTCACTCACAGGCCAGAGCACAAGCCATGAAATCAGTGATGGCACTTCTTCTTAGACGATACCTGCTTAGAAGAACTGGAAACTTACAGACACCCAGAACTAACTCGAAAAACAGCAGCATAAAAGCCCTAAAGTCTCTAAAAGGTCCCCCTCCACTCAGGGAGCAGAGCCCCATTTTCATATAAAGTTAAAAGCCCAAAAAATAGACTGGAAAATGAGCAAAAAAAAACACTTGATCATAGAAAGTTACTATGGTGATGGAGATCAAAACACACTCAGAAGAAAACAAAGTTAAAAACAATTACAAAGAAAAGCCTCAAATAAAAATGTGAATTGGTTTCAGGCCCCAAAATAATTCTAGATTAGAAGAGCTCAAAGCAGGGGTGGGAGGGTGTTCAAAATCAAATAAGAGAAATAGATTAGGGGAAAATGACAGTTAAGCAAGATAATTATGGAAAAAGGAGTCCACAGTTTGGTAAAGGAGGCACAAACCAATATAAGATCAATATCAATCACCTCATCCCTTCCTGCCTCCCTCCCTCCCCCACCCTGATTGCTTGGGCCAGATGTCATCCCCTGTCCATGACTTCTGGACCTGGCATTGACCAAGTTCCAGATGACAGCTAAAGAACTGACCTTTCAAGTGGGACGTCCTGGACCTGGCATTGACCAAACTCCAGATGACAGCTGGGGAACTGAGCTCTCCAAAGGGACCTCTGGGGGCAGAGATGGCTCTACGTCTTATTTCAGCTTGAGGTGGCTTTGGAGAGCAGACCTTTGCCCCTTACCCCAGGATTTTGTGCTCTGTTTATTTGGGGGAAGGGAGAGATGGGGCACTTGTGCCCAAGCCCCCACCCTGGGCTATTGTTTTATGTGCAGAGTTTTTCTATTATCCCTGTTATGTTGTTACAGAGTTCTGTTGATACCAGTTTTTCCATCAGTTGTCCCTAAACTCTCATTTACTGTTAATGTACTTTTGCTGTGTAGGGGAAATGAAGGATCTTGGGACTGAATGTGATGGGAATGCCCCTTAATAGACCTGGGGGGGGAGTTTGAAGATCTCCCCTGCTTTGAAAGTAAACTCTGCCCCATGATAGGATAAATATAGTCGAATGGAGCCTGTGGTGGGAGGAGTTTGCTGAAGGGAAGCAGAGCCCACGGGAAGCTTCCCTGCTGTGAAGATAAACTCTATCCTCTAATAGGCTAAATATAGTCACATGGAGCCTGGGGTGGGAGGAGTTTGCTGAAGGGAAGCAGAGCCCACAGGAAGCTGGTAGTTAGAGCTAGCAAAACTATGGGGGAGAGAGGATGCTCAGGCAAGGAGTCAGATTGGCTCATGAATAGATATGGATTTTGTATTGGTTCATGGGAAGGCTGAAGGATGCTGTGGCTCTCAGTGTTATTATGGCTTCTTTATAGCTTTGGTACCGTGATGGAATCAGCTTACTGGTTTTGGGTTTGGGTTTTCTGGTGTCTGAATAAGTGCTTCAGTTCTGTCCTCTATCTAGAGAGTTTGGTATATTTTGTGATCAAACGTCATGTAATACATATAGTCATGGTCTTTATTGTGATCATGGGTACTGTAAATATTGCATTAGCAGTACAATCAGATAGGTTACCTAATACATATTATATATATATATATATAGTATATATATATATATGTATATATATATACACACATATATATATATATATATCAGACTACTTCAAACTGATTTAAATTAATGGTGCCATGCCTCCCTTCCTAATAAGTGCTCCATAATTACGATGTCTTGATCAGAATAACCATTGAATGAGCTTTTTTAAATTTTTTTTTATTGCAAAGGTGAGAAACAGACCCTACCCTGTAGCCATGGCACCAAGGTACAGCTGCCTTACCATCCTACCATCCTCACTCACTACTTTTCTGACATCCTCCTTTCTCCACTCCCCCAAAACACTGACTTAAATATATTGATCAACATAAAATTATCCATTTGAAATATGAGAAGTTGTTGATGGGCCAAGAAGTGATCATTAGGCAATGTAATATGTGTGTAAGGGCTAGGAACAAAGGGAGTTAACTTAAAGCTGTTTCTGAGAAGAAAGGTCAGAAAGAGCATCACTCCAAGCTGAGTGAGAAAGAAGCCAGAGCAAAATCTCTAAAAGGCAAGTATTTAAAGAAAGGTACAGATAGGGCCATACATGGAGGAACGTTTCCTAAGCAAAAAAGGAGGCTCTTTTTTAAAAAAATGCTGGGCGGAATTCAGGGAAGTTGCCAATATAGGGTTTAGATAACTATAGAGGGATCAATCTTGACCTTGAACTGAGGTGTTGTATCTGAAATCTATCAAGGGAAACCTCAATTTCTCCAGAGACTGGGGTTGAAAGAGCCAACCAGGCTATGTGTGAAACAAATTATAAACTGGATTAGGCCAAATTAAACTTGCAATGGTGATGAAATATATTTGTGCATATGTGTGTGCATATGTACTTACACACACACACACACACACATATCCCCTTCCCATAGTTTAATACAATATGAAGAGTTCTCAAAGTACATCATAACTTTGTAGTCCCTAGTAATGACTGTGATATGTCAGTGACCAACTATGGTAGCATAATTTACTTCACCAGGTGATGGCAATTGAGAAGTGAGTGTTTTCTGTTTGGGGCCTCTTGTAAACAGATTCAAAGGAGAACTGATTAGGAAACTAGCATATCCCAAACCCTTAGGTAGCAATCTTCATATATTTTGTTCCCACTTCGACAACACTGCCCCTCCCAGGATAGCATATAAACCATTCTTTTTGCTCTTTAAAAGATTTTACTATAGCAATGACACACCTGATTGAAGGGAAACCATTATTTACTTCCTGGAATGACTTCATCCCCATTGCCCAGCAACTGTCAACCAACTAGAGGAAAAACTTGGGAGTTTCTGACAAAAATTTAGGAAACATTTCCCCTTCTCTGAGATGCCAAGAGAGAATAAGAGGGGCATAAATGAATGTCTCTGGTTTGGAGCTGAGGAACTAGAAAAATCTTTGTGAAACATGCCCCCTTAGAATAATGCGAACCTGAGAAGGAATAGGATTTACAGAGATTATCCCCAACTTAGTCTTCTTTAGGGGATAGTTTCATTTTTGCCTTTGTGTCTTTGGCACCTAGCACAGGGTGTGGTACATAGTAGAAAATTAATAAATGCTTATTGATTGATTAAGTAATTGGTTATGATCTCTGCCTAATCACAGACTCAGGGAGCATTAGCACAGTGTAATGGAAAAAGAGAGAATTTGGAAAAAAAAATAAGCCCTAACTAATTCATGGCAGAAACAGCTTTGAAAGTCAGATCTTCTCTTTTGACAAAAGGGAAAAAAGTACTCATCCCATATAGAGCAATTTGTTTCAGTCAGTTATTTAATGCCAGAATATACTGAGATTCCAACCTCTCCACCCCATTCCCAGATGCAGTGTGTATTTCTTCCATGCCTCTGAGTCCTGTATGAATAGGTTAGCCTGGAAACAGCAGTGGTTGGATTTTCCCTGTTTTAGACTTCAGAGAAAAGATTCTTGTATTTGTAAGAATACTCCTTGGTCTAGAGATAACTAGTAAACTCAAGCCAGCAAGCACTTATTAAGCATTTATGTGTTAGGTGCTGGTCTTAACAGTGGGGATATAAATTCAAACATAAAGAAAAATAGTTCCTGACCTCACATTCTAATGTTGGAACAAGGCACATAAAATGGGGCTGAAAAGAGGAAGAATGGAAGGCAGAAGATGGAGGGGGGAAGGCACTCTGTAGGACATGGTGCCAAAGCCCTGAGAAAAAGGAGTAGAATCTGGAGGGTGATTAAGCTTGATCAATCTTGACCCCTTAGCAAAATGGAGGCTCCAGATGAAACTCGTCAATGAGAAAAGTGGTCTAGAGTAGTGGAAAGATATTTCAGGGTAAGAATACTGCAGGGTTAGGTGAATGTTCCAAGCAGGAAGGTTTCAGGCACTGAGGTAAATTCCAGGGTGAGACAAGAACTGAGGAATGGTGACAAACTCGGGAAAGTCAGAAGCAAGGATGGGAGGGGAATGCAGGCAGGTGGAGCGGCAAGAAGGAGAAGCAAGGAGGGAAGGAGGGAGGGAAGAGAAAAAAGGAGAGGAAGGAAGGAAGGAAGGAAGGAAGGAAGGAAGGAAGGAAGGAAGGAAGGAAGGAAGGAAGGAAGGAAGGAAGGAAGGAAGGAAGGAAGGAAGGAAGGAAGGACAGCTAGACAGTGGATAGAGTGCTAGAGCTAGAGTCAAAAAGACCTGAATGTGTATCCTGCCTCAGACACTTATTAGTTGTGTTATGTTGGGTAAATTACTTAATCTTTGCCAGTCTCAGTTTCTTCATCTTTAAAATGGGAGTAATAATAGTATATATCTCCCAAAATTATTATGTGCCTCAAATTATATAATGTGTAAAGAACTTTATAAACTTTAATGCTCTATATGAATCTTATAATGGTGGTGGTGGTGATCATGATCATAAGCATGATGATTGATGATGATGAAGATGAAAAAAGAAAGAAGAAAAAAGAATGGAGGAAAGGGAAGGAAAGGACAACTGCTTTTTTTATCTGTGTATTCAGCTAAGCTAAAACCTAAGTTTAGCTTAGTCATTCTTAATGGTTCCTTAAAATATTCCCTGTCACAAGGGATGACAACTCCAAGTCTTCAGTTTCCATTGTTACTTTGAAAAGCACATCCATGAATCATTTTCTCAAACATAGAATGTTCTGCAGCTTCCAGTACTTGGGGAATAAACATATTCTGTGTGGAAGAGCTGGGAGCAAGAGAATGGTTTTGGTTTTGTTCTCTGGCTGATGTCTCTACAACCCTTGGGGCGATGCTAAACCACCATCAGACTTAAAGATTGCAGGACCTTTCCTTCCTATCTTTTCTGTGACTGAAACTGACAATTAAAACAGGATGAGCAGAAGTGGAATAATTAATGAGTTTTAAATCTCATCATACATTATTCTTAACCTCTTCCTCAATTCATCACCCCCCAAAACATAATTACTAACATAATCACCCTATTTTTATAACGAAAAAAGTATGGGAATTTGTGCCGACATGAGAATCTGATTAAGGCTATGAGACTCAAATTAGGTTTTGGTAAGACTATAGTTCGATCAAATAAGACCATTATTCTTCCTAGTTTGATATGACTATGGAATTTATGAGAAAAAAATGGTTTTATTTTCCTCTGCAAGTCTTCAGAGTGCTGGATTTGGAGTTATAAGATTGTAGATTTGGTGCCAGACAGACACTTAATAAGCACCAATAAGCCTCATTTTACTAATATGTAAAATGAGGGAGATGGACTAAATGAGTTATAAGGTCTCCTTCAGCTCTAAATCTCTGAGAAATGTTTTTCTTCTCTCTTTTTTCCTCGTTTTTCATTGTCTTCAGAGATTTAGCTAGAGGACCCATCGGATACCTGGCACCCTTTTTAGAAGCTGTATGGATTCACAGTTTTATATTATATATTTAATATGACTCTTCCTAAGGTTCTGACAGTACAATCAAAGAGGTGACCTTACCATAGGCATGATGAGTCACTTTGAAAAATAAAACAATCAAACAAAGGAAAAAGATGTTCTGGCTCACTTTTAACTAAAATTAACTAAGAATTCTATCAAGCATCTCTATTATTACTATTCTAGGTGCTCTGGAAGATACAAACATATGTAAGGCACGGTTCCTGCTTGCAAACTGAACTAAGATTTTTAGAACATCTTGTATAATCTAGTTGGGAGGATAAAACAAACATCCTTCATCTCCCAACTTGATGCTTTTTCATTGGATAGCTCCCATTCCTGGAATGTTCTCCATCTTCATCACTACCTGTCAACTTGACTAGCTTCCTTCAAGACTCACCTAGAATCCCATCTTCTAAAAGAAGCATTTCCAGGTTCTGTCATCCTGCCTTCCCCACCACGAGTTCCTTCCCTTGGAAATTACCTCCCATTTACACTCAATAATATCTGCACGTATAGAACTCTTTGAGGGCAGAGGCTATGCTTTACCTTTTTTTGTGTCCTTCAGCATTTAGAACAATTCCTGAAACACAGTAAGTATTTAATAAATGCTTATTGACTTGACATTTAAAAATAATGAGAGCACAACACATATGGGAAGTGCCCAAAATATGTAGTTTGCCATCTTCAAAGTGCTATAAAATAAGCTGTATTATTGTTATGATTATGAAAGAGTCCTATCAATAATAAACATCATAGTTCAGGTCAGGCTGGAATGACCCAGGAAGTCTTCATGGAAGAGAAGGAATTTGAGCAAGGACTTGTATAATTATATATTACATGCTGAAGAGTGATAATAATAGCAATACTTGCATTTAAAAAGTAATTAAGGTTTGCAAAAATTTTTTACAAGTTGAGGCAGCAAATGTTCTTGTTTGTCCTTCATTTTCTTTGTCTTTTTTTTTTTGCTTTTTGGAGGAGGAAAGTTAGGGCAATTGGGGTTAAGTGACTTGCCCAAGGTCACACAGCTAGTTTTATGCTAAGTTTCTGAGATCGGATTTGAATTCAGGTCCTCTTGACTCCAGGGCCAATGCTCTACTCACTTTGCCACCTAGCCGCCCCTGTCCTTCATTTTCATAGAGGACCAATGCATAAATTGAATTTAAATCAAGCAGAGTTGCACAAAGGTCTCAGCCTCACTCTCTATTTCAGAGTCTTCAAAGTCCAGTGGCAGGACAAGTGTCAGGATGACTGGAGATGGCCCAGGATACAGTGGGTGACTTTGCCATCTTTGATGTCTGACCAAGCTCTAAACACTCCACATTGCCTACTTCAGCCTCCTTCGTGGATGTTGGAACAAATTGTTCTCATTGGTGGGAAGTCTTCACACGATTGGGGTAGATGTGGGTTTGGGGCCTGTCAGTTATCCTCAACCTGGTTTAGCCCAGATGATTTTACTAGGGTGTGGCTGCTACCTATGCTACAGCTTCTTGGAGTCACAGGTGAAATTTGGGTGATAGGTAGACACCCACCAAAGACGGATGAACAGCCCTGAATAGGTCTCAGTGGCCCCCATACCAGAAGTGCTAGTCTTTCTTGAACATCCCATACACCCCAGCAGCAAATGTAGACTACTTAATATCTATTTGTTAACAGCATCATATTTATATTTTATTTTGAAGTTTACAGAATGCTTTCCTCACAATCACTCTCGGTAGTCATCATTGCTTTTTGATTCAGAACTATGATTTCATGGGTATACAGACTTCCCTCTGTGGCAATTTCTCCCATCATTACAGATTGACCACTTGGATGTAGCTTACTGTCTTAGTGAATTCCTTATATATCACAGGTAGGACTTCAACAGGTGTTTTAAGCTCCAGGGCTGCCCCTCCACATCCACTACACCATTGTGCTTCTGATATAGAGTATTGCAGTCATTTTACAAATGAGAAAACTCAGATTCAAAGAGGATAACGACTCCAGTAAAGTTTCCTTGCCTTCAAGTGGCAAAGGACTTGCTCTCACCCGAAGCAGCCCATTACAATTTTGGACCCTTCTTAGTTTTAGCAGGTTGTTGACCTCAAACTCAAACTCAAATGTGCTTCTTTGAAGCTTGCACCTATTGTTACTGATCCTAAGGTATGGTGGTAAGCAGCACAAGTCTAATTTCTCTCCCATATGGGAATCATTGAAATGCTTGAAGTCAGCAACTTCTCCATGCTTGTCCTTGTCTTCTTTCCTACAGACAAAACATGCTCAGTTCCTTCAACTGTAGGGCACAATTTCCTGTTCCCTCACAATCATGGCTGCCCTACTCAGAATATTTTCCAGGTTGTTAATGGCCTTCTTAAAACATGACTCCCTGAATGGAATATAAATATTTTATTCTAACGTGGTCTGATTAAAGAATCCACTCCTAGAAAACAAGGGCAAATAAACCATTAGACTCATCTATGATGATGAACTGAAAATACTAACGCCTCCTCAGAGCTGAGTGGTCCAGTGCACCTAAGCTTACATTTCTTAAGACTCTAAACTGTGTTGTATCTGGCTAGCCATGTGAAAGCAGTGATGCTGTAACTTAGCAAGTAAAAGTCCTGCCAGGATAGTGTATCTGGCATTGATCATGCACTTTAAGTTAACGTGGCTCTATAACAGATCTCGCCTTCTCTGAACCAAATTGCTGCCATTGTCATAGGAATCATTCACACCTAATCCTTTCTGCTGAGAGTTCTTGGAGTTTTCATTGGTCTAGGAGATCTGAGTGTCACTTCATGCCAAGACCTGTTATGAGGTCAGAAGAATTTCTCACAAGAAACATTTATTGACTTTTAATGGGGTGGATTGCAGATTGAGTGTTCCAAAATGCCTGGCATGTGAGAATTAACTGGGAGTGGGGGAGGGAGGATATAGGAAAAGATACGCCTTCTCAGAGTCTTGATGTGAGATGAGTAAGTACCAGAAATTCTCCATAGCTGAAAAGAAGTGAAACTACTATTTCCCTAGCCTTATGGGGACTTCCTACGAAAATTAAATCCTGTCTTAATGGAAGCAGAATAATTTATTGCATCTTGGCAATGTCAGTTTGGGTAACCCAGGGCACACTCTTCTCTTGCCCACAAGTGGTTCACACAAGAGGATAGCCCATCTTTATTGGTATTTTAAATATGCTTGACATATTTAAATTTAAATTGCTTTTTTCATAGTAATAAAAAAGAAGGCTCACATGAAACTGTCTCAAATACTATGATTAGATGATTTCATTTTATTTACAGGGGGATTTAAATTTATTTTCTTATTTAATTCTTTCTCTGGCAGATGATTTTCCTTCCCTTTTGTGCCTTCATTGACCTTTCTCTCTAGTTTACACTTAGGCCTAGCCAACACAGCTTCCTTGTAATACTGACCAAATTTAGGGACCCATTGTGACTTCCCTCTGATTTCCACATATTTGCTTTAAATATTTATGTCTAGGCTTCTTCTCCCTCTTTCCTCAGCGGGTGATACTGTGTACTGTCTGTTTATATCTTGTGTGTATCTAGTTATTTTCATGTTTGTCTCTCCCATTAGAATCTAAACTCCTTGAGGGCAGGAGCTAATTTGACCTTTCTTTGTAGCCCCAGTATTTAGTACAGTATCTGGCACACATTAAGCATTTATTAAATACTTATTGACTAACTGACTAAATGCTTTCCCACATGTACACATCAGTAATAATCTTTGTGTCCTAGCTCCCTAAGCAGGTTGTAAACTCCTCGTGAAGGACTGTATTTTTTTTTCTGGGTACATTCCACTTTGTGCAAGGCTCTGCCCACACAAGGCACACAATCAGTGGCATAGCTTCAAATTCTGGGCCCAAAAGCAAGGCTTTTAGAAGTGGTTTCCTCACCCTTAATTAGCTGCTGAATAAGCAGAAAGACAGCAGACTCCCTTTCATGAGTTTGCCCCCACTCTCCTCATCTCCAGAGACGCACGGGCTGGCTCCACTTATTTACATCTATGTACTTCAAAAATATTTGTAATCATCTCCAGGCCTTCACTCTTTCCTGTTCTATGCCATGTTATGTGGAGATTTCTACCTTCTGTTAATGGCCTCTGTTTAATCATTTGTGTCCATACCATTGTATTCACCCACACTATCTTGTAACCCTAAATGCACACCACTTTGAGAAGTGAGCTGAGGGTGACTCCAAGTGGTTCCATGTCCAAAAACAAATGAAGCTTTAAAAGAATATATTGAGTATGTTTAAGGTAGGCAGATTTGAGAGTGGGGTGATTGCTTATCCCTTTGAAATTTTGATAGTGTTCTGTTAAAAAAAAAAAGATGGAACTTGTTAGAACTCAGTGAATAATGGTGTTTGATGTGTATGTAGTTAAAAATACAATAAGAGTTCCCTGTTGTGGGGGGCAGCCAGGTAGCACAGCGAGTAATAGCACTGGCCCAAGTGTCGGGATGACCTGGGGATCGAATCCAGGCTCAGATACTTAGCACCACACCGAGCAATAACTGGCAGTGTAACCTTGAGCAAGTTACTTAACCCCAATTGCTTAAAAAAATTAAATTAAAAAAAAAGAGTTCCCTGTTGTAATGTTCTTATTTGTGTTGAGGTAGGAGTGGGGACGAATCTTGGGAGAAGATAGTTGAGGATAATTCTGGTATTATAGACTTCCCACGTTGCATTGAAAGATGCTTTCTAAGTCACTATATACACAGGGGGTATGACAATTCACAATATAACTGAATCTGTAGAATAATAAAACTCTTTATAATGAGATTTAAAAAAACATTTTTTTTCAAATTGTTTATTAACTTCTGGTTTACATCATTCATTTCCACCAGATTTTGAGTTATGCATTTTCCCCTACCCACCACCCCAAAATAGCAATCCCTCCTCCAATCTGCTCTCTCCCATATCTTCTCTCATACCCCCTTTGACTTTTCCAGTAGAGCACAGTGGATCTCTATGCCCCAGTGCCTGTATATATTCTTTCCCAATTACATGTAAAATAGTATTAATAATTGTATTTATATATTTTTAAACGTTTGATTTTGAATTCCAGATTCATTCCCTTCCTCCCTTGTCACCCACCCTCTTGTAGGGTGAGATACCCTATTTACTGTGTACGTCATTCCCTCCCTGAGCCAAATTCAATGAGAATAAGGTTTTGCCTTTTGCCTTCCTGTTCTTCCCTTCCATTGTAACCATTTTCCCTTTGTCTCTTCTATATGAGATAGTTTACCCCATTCTGTCTCTTCCCATCTCCTCTTGCTGTATTCTTCTCTCACCTCTTCATTTCACCTTTTAAGTATCATCCCTTCCCATTAAATTGGTCCTGTTCCCTCTATGTATGTATACCTGTAAACATATATACACACATATACCCTCCTATACACACACACACACACACACACATATATATATATATATATATATATATATATTCCCTTCATTTATTTTCATACTGACAAAAGTTTCATCAGTTACAATTATCATTTTTCCATGTAGGAATGTAAATAGTTCCACTTTGATAAGTTCCTTATGGTTTCTTTTCCCTGTTTACCTTCTCATGCTTCTCTTGCTTCTTGTATCTGAATGTCAAATTTTCTATTCAACTCTGTTTTTTTTTTTAGCAAGAATGCTTGAAAGTCCTCTATTCCACTGAATGACCATATTTTCCCCTGAAACATGATACTCAGTTTTTCTGGGTAGGTGACTCTTGATTTTAATCCCAGCTCCTTTGACCTCCAGAGTATCATATTCTAAGCCTTTTGATCCCTCAGTGTAGAAGCTGCCAGATCCTGAGTTATCCTGACTGTGTTTCCACAATATTCAAATTGTTTCTTCCTGGATTCTTGTAATATTCTCTCCTTGATCTGAGAATTTCGTAACCTGGCTATAATATTCCTAAGAGTTTCCTTTTGGCGATCTTTTTCAGGAGGTGATCAGTGGATTCTTTCAACCTCTATTTTGCCCTCTGGTTCTAAAATATCAGGACAGTTTTCCTTGAGAATTTCTTGGAGGATGATTTCTAGGTTCTTTCTTTGAACATGGCTTTCAGATAGTCTAATAATTTTTAAATTGCCTCTCCTGGATCTATTTTCCATGTCAGTGGCTTTTCCAAGGAGATATTTCACATTGCCTTCTATTCTTTCATTTGTTTGGTTCTGTTTAACAGCATATTGATTTCTCATAAAGTCACTAGCTTCCATTTGTTCCAATCTAATTCTGAAGGAATGATTCTCTTCAGTGAGCTTTTGAGATTCTTTTTCCATCTGGCAAATTTGGCTGTTTAGGGCATTCTTCTCCTCATTGCCTTTTTGAGCCTCTTTTGCCATTTGAGTTAGTCTATTTTTTAAGGTGTTATTTTCCTCAGTCAGGATGTTGACTCTCATTCCATAATTTTCTTACATCGTTCTCATTTCTCTTCCCTATTTTTCCTCCACTTCTCTTATTTGCTTCTTAAGGTCCTCTATGGCCTGTAACCAGCTTGTATTTTTCTTGGAAGCTTTTGGTGCAAGAGTTCTGACTTCATTATCTTCCTCTTGTTCCATGCTTTGATCCTTTTTGTTGCCAAAGTAGGAGTGTAAAGTTGGGTACTCTATTTATTTTGCTTTCTTTGCCTGCTCATTTTGCCACTCAATTACTTGACTTTTGGGCTTTTTGCCACAGTAGGACTCTGCTACCAGACTGGGGAGCTTCATACCAAACACTATGGTTTTCTCAGCTGCTGAATGTATTAGTTGTGTGCCCTCTCTGAAGCCTCCACATGCTCTGGCAAGCTGGTCACACACCCCAGAACCTCCACCCTAGACCACAATCCAGATCCAAGCAGATTAAAACGATTACCCCTCAGACTGGTCACTTGGTCCCCCTACACTCTGTAGGCCAAAAGCTGAAGCTGCCATGTGGGGGCAGCTCCTCAGTGGCTTCTCACCCTGGGGGAAGTAGCCAATGCACTCCCAACTACTGGATCCCAAAGTCCACACTGCACTGACCTTTCACTTTGTCCTTAGCATCTATGTGTTGATAATTCTGGAAACAGCCACAGCTGCTGGTGATCTGGAGTCCCTCCAGATGGTGGTTGGTCAGACCCACCCTGGGGCTAAAACCTCAGCATGGGGCTGGGTTCAGCTCCCAGAGCACTGTGCTGGCTGATTCCTGCTGGCCTGCTGAGCTGTCCTCAGGAGGAGGTTAGCTCCAAAGTTTGTTCAGAGTCCCCTTTTACATGAATTGGGGGAGGTGGGATTTTATTGTATTTTAAAAGGAAACAGTACTCACATCTTCCCTGTTGAATGAGGCAGTTTTCTGTGGAGAGATGATGTGTGGTGTATTTATTTCATTTCAAACAGATAATTGGACTTTTCTCCATTGAATTGAATTCTTCTCAGGTTTTGACTGTTTTCCTTCTTTCCTTCCTCCTCTTCTTCCTCCTCCTACTTCTCCTCCTCCTTTTCTTCCTTCTCCTCCTCTTCTTCGTCTGTCTTGTCCTCTTCAAATAAACCATGGCACTCACCTCTGATGATGAACTGAAAATACTAACTTTTCAAGGCTGGGTAGTCCAATTAACCTAAGCTTGCTTTTCTTGAGACTCTCTAGACTGTTTTTGTGTCTGACTAGACATGTGGAAGTAGTGATGCTGGAAGAAAACAAACAAGAGTCCTGCCAGGTTAGTGTATCTGGCATTGATCATACCTATGAAGAGAGTACCTATGTGGATGGGATCAATCAGTCAATAAGCATTTATGGCACATTTACTGTGTGCCAAGCAATAGGGATAAGAGTGTAAAGAATAAAATTATAGGTGTGCTGAAATATCAAGTTAGTTGGTGCATAGAACAAACAATAGTAATTTATATGCCCATATTTGTTCCATTTTAAATTTGTGAAAGGAACCCTTGCCAAGAAACAGAGTGTAACTAGAAGGGTCAAGAGAAAAGTTATACTTACATAAGTATTTTAGATGGTGATGTGATTCCCCCAGTGAAGATCACAAGAATGTTAAATTAATTCTTAGACTCTAACAACTGATCTTTTAAAAAGTGGGGTGGCTAGGTGGCACAGTGAGTAAAGTTCCGGTCCTGGAGTCAGGAAGACGCGAGTTCGGTTCTGGCCTCAGACACTTAACACCCACACAAAAAAACTAGCCATGTAACCTTGGGCAAGTTACTTAACCCTAATTGCTCTTAAAAAAAAGTAAGTACCAGCTCAACAATGTACATCTCCATAGTCAAAAGCAATACCTCCAGATATAAGTAAGAAAGAATAAATTCATTATATCCAAGGAATTAAAAAAGCAAATGCTGAAATAGCTTATCAAGGCAGAGAATGTGGCTTCTGGCCACAGTTCCCACATAATGGCTTAACAGATGACATGCTTCTATGATTCCAAAAAGATTAACAATTGATATTAACAGTAACAAATGCATTGTAATGGTTCCATTGCTAGATTGGAGGAAAGTTCCCATTTTCCAACATTCATGCCTATCTGTGAACCTCTAGACTTTTCCTTTGCAATTGGGGGAGAAACTTAACATCTCTATAGTTAAGGATTCTTTTTAGTAAATAGGCAAGAGAAAACTGCCCCCAAATAAGCTAGTTATGCTCTCCCCCCTGCCAGCAATTTTTACTAGGTCACCTAGTGAGTCATTAAGTATGTATTAAGCACTTAGTATGTGTCAGGCAATGTACCAAGTTCTGAGAATACAAAGAAAGGCCAAAGAAAACAAACAAACAAAAACACCTGTCTACCATCAAGGAGCTTTACATCTATGGTTTTATAAGTTCACATCAATAGAATATTCTATAGACCTTTCCTCACAGAAACCTGTTTCAGTATTCTTGAAGGGGTGAACTTATTGTATGCACCTTAAATTTCAGCGCCTTATGATACAGTCCTCATTGCCCCACCCTAGTTACATATATATGAATCAGATAAGTCATCAGAAATGTTGTAGAGGAGAATTTTTTCAAGTGTTGACTGGGTAATAGGATTTCTAATCTCTCTTTCAAACCTGGGAGTCTGTGATTGTAACTGGAAGTTTCTTTAACACAGTAACTACAGATTAGTCAGGTTTTTAATATTATCTTTGCGCATCTATCACCTTACAAAGAATGGAATAAGATAGGGATGGGATTGGATTATGTAGAGATGGAGTCAATGATTGCTAATTTCTGGCATATGAGAAAAGAGCTCTTCTTCCATTAAATCTCTTCTACATTTTCAAAAATGCCTGAAATGCCTTTAAACAGGGAAGGGAATGCCTTGCACTATTCATATTCGTGAAAAGGCTAAAGATATCATTTCCCCAAAGATATGTGATACGATGACTTAAATTCAAGCTAAGGTATAAATGACAAATAGAAGAGACTTTCTGGAGAGTAGGTTTTGCCATAGTTGAAAGGGAGAAAACACAGATGCTGGGTATATGATAAAGAGAGGTAGAGAGTGGTAACATTGAGAAGGGGGAAGTGATGCAGAAAGGGAAGGATGAGACCAGGGTAAACTGATAAATGTAACAACCAGCTCTCCAGAAAAAAATGTGTGTAGATACACTTTAAAATTTAATCATCATTTTTTAACATTTTCTCCATCACTTAAGTCTAGAAATCAACAAAACAGCAAATCAAGCCCTCATGTATAGAATTTGTCAAATACTGAGATGTGAATGCTCACTCTGAAAATTTAACAATTGGCCCTGGTGAGTGCAACACACTCCCAGGTAGAACTGCACTGAAAAACCTCATTGTATAAATAAAATAGCATAATGCTGAGTCAAGAACTGATATCTAGAGCCCGTTTCTTTTGAAGATAATCTCTATCCCTTATTAATGACCATATTCTTTCTCACAGTAAGCTGTACTTATAGTTTGTCTTGTGAGGAATAGCTGATGAGATTTGGATGATGGGTAGAAGAGAGGGCATTTAGGAACTGGATGAAAGAGATGGGGGGAAGGGGTACTGGGGAAGCAATAACTAATATATTTGATGGCAGATTTAGGTTCAAAAAAGATTTCAACAGGCTAAGAGGGCAGATAAAAATGAAACCAATGAGATTTAATAGGGGCAAGTATACAGTCCTACACCTGTGTTCAAGAAAAAATAAAAGAACTACACAATTATAGGATGGAGGAGGCATGGGTACATTACAGCTTATATTAAAAAAAATGACCTTGGTATGTGTGGACTCCTAGCTCAGTGTGAGTCAACAAGGTTACATGACAGTCAAAAAAAAAAAACAAAACCTTAGGTGTGATGATCATAAATGAAACAAGTGAAAATATGATCTCTTTGACCTACTAAAGGCCCTCTTGGCTCATATTCTTTTTGTGACCTTACAATTTTTGCCTGGGGCCAGAAAAGAATGTAATTCCTGGTAAACCCCTAAGACCTCCAGCTCTTTCTCTAATCATGACTGCCACAAATTGTACTTGATCATTTGAACCCAAGTAAAAGACTTTACATGTATTCCTGTTGAATTTCATCTTGTAAGACACAGCTTGGTGGTGTGCTGGATAGAGAGAGCACTGGACTTGGTGTCAGGAAGAATTTTTTCAAATCCAAATCCAGTATCAGATATTTACGAGTTGGGCAACTTGAAAAGCTACTAACTTTAGATGTCTCAGTTTTCTTATCTACAAAAGTAGAATAATAATCGCACCTACTTGTGGGTTGTTTAAGCCATAAATGCTTAAAATTGTACTGAGACTATTAGATAAAAATAACTGGGAAACCTTGAAAGCAGGGTGGCAAAAATCAGACTTAGATTAAGAGCTTAAGCCATATCCCAATACATATTGAGTGAATACATGAGTTTAATGTTAAAACTTGTTCTCTAAAAAAGAAAAAACAAATTCTCATATGTGGGTATGTATATATCTATATCTATTTATATAAATTAGATAGAAGATAGACAGGCAGACAGATATACAGACAGATAGATAGATGATAGATAGATAGATAGATAGATAGATAGATAGATAGATAGATGATAGATAGATAGATAGATAGATAGATAGATAGATAGATAGATAGATAGACAGACAGATAGACAGACAGACAGATGACATATCTGGATCAGACCTGCACGACATACAGCCCACAGGTCGCTTGTAGCCCACCAAAGGATTTTGGGCAGCCCAAGAAAAATATAGAGGATGTCAAAGAAAGTAAAGATGTAAGGAGTGCTTTGTCTGCGCACCGATTCACCTGCCTTCCACTAGTCTCTCATGCCCGTCATGTACCTTGGTGCTGGGTTGCCACTGTGCACTCTCTCCTGTTTGTCACATGACCCATAGCAACCAACCAACATCAGTCTGTCTCTGGTCGGAGAGAAGCAAGAGCCCTATGTGTTCGCCGAGTTTCCTGTCATCACTGGGGACAAGGTGAGTGCCACCAGGCACCAACGCAGCCAACACGCACAAGGAGACGAGCGGCAACGTGAGGGCTCCTTCTCCTCCCTCAATGCACGGCCGACCTCTGGGTTACAAGAGGGCCTGGCGCTCTCCAAGGTCACATAGTCAGTTCAGCATTACTTTATACGTGCGTGAGCAGTTACTGTGGAGATTTTTTGCTTCTAACGTTAAAGTTTTGGGGGTGGCTTTGCAAAATGGGTGACAAAAAGAAGCGGAGGATTGAATCAGTACATAGAGTGCTTAATACAGAGTGGACAAATAGATACTTGTTTACTTACACAAGAGACAAAATATTGTACCTTGTTTGCCAGGAGTAATAGCCGTTACAAAGGGCTACAATCTTCTTTGCCGTTTAAAATCTGATTTAAGCAAATTAAATACCAATAAAAAACAACTTAAAACATCCCAATTGTTGAAAAAACTCAGTGGGGATCCACAGTTTTTCAAGAAAGTAAACTCAGAAAATGAGGTGGCTGCGAAGGTTAGTTTTCAGATTTCTAAAGAAAGTTATTTCAAATATGATGCCAAAGTACAATGAAGTGATTGCTGACAAGAAGTGTAATAAATCCCATTAACTAAATGTAAACAGTAAGAAAACCTGGAAAATGTATTAAAACTTATACTACTTAGTAATTTTTAACATTAATGTGATTCCATGATAAAACATCTTAAGTAATAAGTGTAACTAATTAATATTAATTGAAATTTCCCTTTTTAAAAAATATGGTTTATTTGCAATTAATTATACCTTAGTTGGAAAGCAAGGACCTAAAAACTTATCTGTGGTCTGAAGAAGTTTAGCCCATTTTAATTTTGACCCATATCTACTGCCAAGTTGTGCAGGTCTAATCTAGATAGGCATCCAATAGCCATTTCCCAATAGGTGAGTAGTCAAAGGATATGAACAAACAATTCTCAAAAGAAGAATTGTAATGTATTTACAACCACATTAAGGAATGTTCCCCATCACTAATGATAAGAAAAAAGGAAAATCAAAGCAACTCTGAGGTGTTACCTCACACTCTGAAAATTTTCAAAGATAACCAGAGAAATGTCGATAATCGATGTTGGAGAGGTTGTAGAAAGATAGGCACACTGATGCATTGATGATGTAACTGAATTCTGAGATGGCCCTCTGAGAAGATAAGGGGGTAAAATACTGAGGGAATGGTCATATAAATAACAAAAGTTATCAATAAAAACATTAAGAAAAACTGCACTAAGACTTTTGCAATACCATATATAAATATATACATACATGTATGTGTATTGTATGTGTATGTACATGTGTGTGAATATGTGTGTGCATGCCTACATACAGTTACATATGTGTGCATATGTACACACATGTTTATGGCTGTACATATATAGTGTGTATATAAATATATGTATATATAAATGTATATGGGTATGTAGTGTTTCTGTAGGTATATGTGTATGTGGGCATGTATGTATGTACACACATATGTGTGTATTTGTTTGGACTATTAACATTATGTTGTGGCCATACGTTTGCTGTGAGATAGATGCATATACCCTCACTACCTGGCTCACTATAGCAATAAGTTTGACATCCCTTCCCTATTAAGTAGTGTAAGAAATCTGGCATGTAATACTTAATGGCTTTACAATAGGCCTTCAACATTAGAAGAAATCTTTGATTGTCTAAGCCAATATATGGTAAAGTGGAATCATCCCTCATTCCAGACTCAATCTCTTTTCTTTTTGCTAAAGCACATGGAGTCAACACATGAATATACTAGCAGGAGGCAGTGAAGATGGGGGTGGGGAGGTTTCAGGACAACAACATTCCATTCCCATCACAGTTAATGGTTGCCCATTGCCTAGACTTGATGGTGGTCTGATGTCACTGTATAAAGGAAAAGAAATCAGTCTTCACCCAAATTGGAAAGGGATTCATTAATGAAAGCAGATGAATATATGCCCTCACATGATGCTGCCCACATCAGTTACCCTTCTCATGGTGAGCCCTGATGTGGTGTCTGTAATCATGAGCCAGCCACAGATGTGACTGTTCATCTGTTTGCATAACTAAGAAGAGGAGCTTTGGCATACATGTGATGACAGACATGCTCCCCGCGGGTGATCAATCAGCAACCACAATTTGTATGACCACCAGACCCATGTCTGCTTAAGCATAATGGTTCTAGGGAAGCGTAGGCATATTGTTGCACTTGTGTGTCTCTGAGTCAGCTTACAGCCTCTAGCATGGAGGCCAGGAATATGAATGCAATCCTTTCTCATGTTCAGCCAAGAAACATAGATTACAAGTGACAAAATGACTTATTGCTATAACACTTAGATTACAGGCATGCAGAGCCACTAGGACATATCTTAATGTTGACTGGGTGTAGATTAAGTAGCACTTTTTGAAAAGTTGTAATATTAGGAGCTAAAGAATCATAACCCACGAGAATCTGAATGTTTGAAGGAGTCATGCCTTTCTGTTCCTAGTTTCTTGCCCTTTTCTGATGACCTATTTTAATCAGCATATAGAGCTTGAACATCTGTAAAATCATGCTTGTGTGATGACAGGAGATGATACAACAAATGCTAGTCCTCCAACGGGCAATAATAGAGTGTGTCATTTTCCCTTCCTCCATGAGTTACACATTCCTTTATGAAGAAATTGTTATATAATTCTTCTCTCTTCCTTGTTTTCCTTCTGTTTTCTTTTTTCTTCCTGATCTTTGACAGGAAATTTTACATTATTTTAATTTGGCATTATGATTCGATAGACTACCATTCTACATTTTCTCTTCTTATTCTCTTTCCACATTCCATCTCTATGTCCCTTTTTCTCTCTCTGTCTGACCCCTCTCATTTCTCTTTTTCTCATTCCCTGTTTCTCATCCTTACTCCATCCCTCCCTTTTCTCTAATCTCCTCCTCTTCTTCTGCTCTCCCCTCTGCTCTGTTTCCTCATCTCTTCCCTCCATTTCTATACTTTTCTTTATTTTTTCCTCCTCCTCCTCTTCTTCTCCTTCTCCTTCTTCTTCTTCTTCATTTCTCTATGTCTTTCTCTTTGTCTCTCTCTGTGTCTCTGTTTCTGTCTCTCTGGGTCTCTGTCTGTTTCTGTCTCTCTGTTTCTCTCTCTTTTTCTGTCTCTCTGGGTCTGCCTCTCTCTCTCTCTGTCTGCCTCTCTCTCTCTCTGTCTGCCTCTCTCTCTCTCTCTCTCTCTCTCTCTCTCTCTCTCTCTCTCTCTCTCTCTCTTTCCCCTTCATCTTCCCATAGGGTTCCTAAAGAAGGAATTTGGGGGATTTAGCTGCAAGATAGTACCATAGACAATGAACTAATTTCAATACTTGACAGATACATCCTCAATGGTATAACATCTAAATACTTGAAGGAAAAATCAAACAAATTATAAGGAAAATAGACACCAAAAGTATAAGAAGGAGTACTACAATGTGCTCTCTTCAGAGCTAGAGAAATGTAATTTTGAAAAAAATAAACAAGAAAAAAGTTACAGACCTGAATATAATTTGAGAAACATTAACTATGTTCATATATATGATCATATATTAGGCCATTAAAAACCTCTCAAACAAATGTATGACCCAAAGAAGTGAAGGAAGAACATTTTCTCATCTCAACTTAAAGGCCCAGCTTGGTCATTATAATTATGCAATATTTCATTTTGTGCTTTAAGATATAGATAAATGGAGAGAGAGAGAGAGAGAGAGAGAGAGAGAGAGAGAGAGAGAGAGAG
>NW_027185616.1:17811987-17819990 GCF_028583685.1 Petaurus breviceps papuanus
GAGAGAGAGAGAGAGAGAGAGAGAGAGAGAGAGAGAGAGAGAGAGAGGAATGATTGCTGAAATACCTTCTAGCTATAACAATTCTACATGCTACATTTCCAAAAGAAATAGAATATAAGTTTTTTGACGGCAGAGATAGTCTCACTTTTGTATTTGTTTCCTTTAATGTTGCTTGATATTTAATAATTGCCTATTGGATGATTCGAGAATAACATCCATTTAAAAGGAAATCATAGTACCACTGTACTTTGCTCTAGTAAGATTAGGGAGAAGGTGTTCCATTCTTTTCTTTTTCAATTATCAAGCATTCATTTATTTTCTCCCTCCCACCTGGCCCTACCCACTGAGGAGAAGGAAGAAATACAGAATTCTTTTATCATATAAGCCTAACCAAGCAAAACAAATTTCCACTTTGGCCATATCTAAAATTCTTCCTTATTCTACATATTAGTCTTTGGCTTGATGTGAGCACTACTCTTAATCAGTCCTTTGGAATCATGGTTTATCATTTCATTGGTCTGAGTTCTTAAGACTTTCAGAATTGTTCATTTTTACAATATTGATGTTAATATAAATGTTTCTCATGATTCCACTTACTTTGTTCTGTATCAGTACTACTCTTTCCAGGTCTCTCTGAAACCAAGCATTTCTTTTGCTTCTTAAAGAACAAAAATAATCCATTACTTTGAATGCCATAATTTATTCAGTCATTTCCTAATTGATGATATGTAATCTTGTTAGCTACATGTTCAGCACACTTGAAAGTATCCAAAAGAGGGCAATTAAGATATTTAGGAGTTTAGAAACTATATCCTTCAGTAAAGCTGAAGGAACTGATGTTTAGTCTAAAGATAGGAAGACAGAGAGAGAAAAAATAATGGCCTTCTTTAAATTTTGTGGCCAGATAAAGACTGAAGAAAAATATGGGTGGAGAGTTTTGATTGGTCATTGTCTTTCATGCTCAAAGAGGACCAAAATGACATAGATGGGTAGTAAAAGAATATAGAATTTTATTACAAATGTCCAATTACTAACAATAGGAGAAATGCAAAGTGGAGCAATTCTGAGATTCCATCTCATTCTAATCAAATTGGTAAAATGGACAAAAAAGGAAAATAGCTGATGTTAGAGGGCCTATGGGAAAATAGATACATGAATACACTTTTGGTATGGCTATAAATTGGTCCTGGCATTGTGGAAAACAGTTTGGAACTTTAACACCAAATTCCCTAAATGGTGCATAATCTTTGACAAATACATACATATGTGTGTATACCACCAATACCTATATATGTACCATAAATACTTACAGGTGTGTATGCATGCATGCATGTATGTATGTATATGTACCACTGGTATTGGCATCACTAAGTCAAAAGGTATACACCATTTAGGGAATATGTATACACACAGTGTGTGTATGTGTGTGTGTAAATACACAGTGGCAAAATAGATCTCTAACAAAAAATAAAAATGTACACGACATATTTTAACATTAACCCGCATTGTTAACATTTTTCTTCACCACTTTCTTAGGTCTAGACAATCAACAAAACAATAAATCATACCTTGATTTTTAGCATTTGCCAATTTCTGAGGCAAAAATGCTCACACGGGAAATTTGACTTTCATACACTGATATGAGCTAACTCCAGCTAACCTTATACCCCAAAAAGATCAGATATAGATGAAAATGTCCAATGTGAACAAAATCATTTCTGGCAACTTTTTTTTTTTGTATTGGCAAGGACAAAAGAAAATAACCATGGTTTTCAAACAAAGGAATAGGTTGATTCATGAGGTCATGAACTTCCTGTTGTGGCCATTATTCAGGGTAGGAGAATGGTCATCTTTTGAGGATACTGGAGAAGTGATTCCTTTATTAAATAGCAAATCAGACTTGATAACTTGTAAGGTCAAACCCTAAACTCAGATTCTTTGACTAAAAGATAGAATCACCCATTTTCACCATTTTGTATAAAGCGAAATTCATCATCAGAAAGGTATGGGAAAGTGAGATTGGAATGCCTCCTCCATGTGGTACAAACATGCACTCTTTGCATTGAGAAACTTCACAGGAAGGACATAAATATGAAATTTTGGCATGTGGCGAATCTAGCGTGAGTACCTTGGGGAAAGAATATTTATTTGTGCATGCGTTTTATTCACCCAAAAGAATAGAATCTTCTTGGGTAAGGACTGTTTTGTTTTTGTATGTGTCTGTGTAAGGGTTATGGGATTTAAAGATCTTCCATGCCCCGTTGGACTTGCTGACATAGCAGGAAGGGGCAGAGCAAGAGGAAGCGGAAGCCAAGCTAGTGTTCCTGCGGTGGCTGGCGGTGGTGGCAACGGCGGGGGCAGCAGCAGAGGCAGTGGCAGCGCGAAGCCCTTTTTGAGTTAGGACTGCTAAGGACTTTCTGCTAAGGACTCCTGCTGAGGACTGCCAGGGGCCGGAGCTGCTGGGAGCGCACTTCCAGGACGCTGGGTGGTCGCTGTGCATGGGGAGAGGAGGACTTTTGCCTGAGGTAGCCTGTTCTGTTTTAAAGGCTTGAAAATGTGGGTGCTTTCTACTTTATCTACCTGTGCCAATATCATAACTACTCTGATGGCTTTCACTTTCTGGTTTGGGGACTCAGTCTTTTGGTATCTTAATAAATTTTCTAGTTTATTTCCCCATATGGCAAGCATGACGTATTTTGTAATGGATAATTATATCAGCATATTTGTAATCTCCATAGGCATTGTGAATATGGCATTGCTGATACAGTCTGGCACATATTTTGTACTCAATATGTTGAATTTTACATATACACACATACATGCATGCATACATGCATACATACATATATACCAATGAGGAACCAGAAACCTAAAGAGGTCAGTGGGTCAATGACTTGTCCATGGTACCACAGGGAGTAAATGCCAAGGCTTTGAATCCAACTCCTCTGATTCCAAATTCTATTAACTAAACCATGCTGTCAACCATATTTTTGATCCTCTAATGACAAAAGTCCTCCACCATGCACCAATAAATGGAATTCTATTTGGTTTCTGATCTAGAGAAGAGTCCTGCATAGGTCCTGGCAGGACAGTGGAAGAAATGGTATCATCCATTAAAATGAACATTCTCTATCAACAAATTCCTTCTTAGCTTTTCCCAGTAAACCTCCCAAACAATAAAGCAAGACCCAAACTGGATACAAAACACTCACTCTATCCAATAGGTGACTTCTGTCAACTAGGGATATTGTAGGCAAAGAGAACATTCATTAATTGAAATGTAGTTGATAGCTATTGCCTCATTAAGGATGCCAGTCCAGCTGAGCTATGGGTCTGCCAAGCAACAGCTGTGGACAGTAAACCCGGGAGCTATATCAGTCTCTTTCTTTTTCTAAGAGATAAAGGCAATGTAACCTATGCTCCCTGGGCTGGTGTCTGTTATAGACAGAAAGGCTATACAGTAGACTGGCTTAGAAGGATGGAAAACACTCAACTCTGCATACCCTTTGACCCACTACTAGGCTTTCACCCCAAAGAGATCAAAGAAAGAGGAAAGGGACACACAGGTACCAAAAAAAGGTTTATAGTAGTTCTTTTTACAGTGTCAAAGAACTGGAAATTAAGTGGGTGCTCATCAACTGGGGAGTGAGTGAACAAATTATGGCATGTATAAATGTGTGTGTATTTGTATATGTAAGTATGTAGGAATAATATTATGCTGTAAGAAATGATGAAAGGGATAGTTTCAGAAAACCAAGGAAGACTTGTATGAACTGATGCAGAGTAAAGTGATAAAAACCAAGAGATCAATGTACAGGGGTGGTGAACCTGTGGTCTCAAGGCCACATGTGGCTCTCTAGGTCCTCAAGTGTGGCCCTTTGGCTGAATCCAAACTTCACAGAACAGATTGTTCAAACAGATTTGGTCAGAGGGCTGACCTTGAGGACCTAAAGGGTCACACGTGGCCTCCAGGCCACAGGTTCCCCATCCCCAATATACAATAATAGTAATGCTGTAAAAACAAACAACCTTGAAAGCCTTAAGAACTCTGGTCAATGCAATGACTAATTATGATCCCAAAGGTCTGGTGATGAATTATGCTATCCAACTTTTGACAGAAAGATTATAGAGTCCAGATGTAACATGACATGACGTTTAGAAATAGCCAACATAGGAATTTATTTTTGCCAAGGCAATTAGGGTTGTGACTTGCCCAGAATCACACAGCTAGTAAATGTCAAGTGTCTGAGGCCAGATCTGAACTCAGATCCTGACTCCAGGGCTTGTGCTCTATCCATTGTGCTGCCCTGGGAATTTGTTTTGCTTGACTATGTATATTTGTTATGATGGTTTGGTTTTTTTTTCTTTTAAGTTAGGAGTGAGTGACAGTGAGAAAATAATAGGTGCTTCTTACTTGAAAAATATTTAAATTAAATATAGAAAGAATGGGGGATAGCAAGAGAGCTAGGTATAGACCTCTTTGTGCTGGGATAGTACCAATTAGATGATTCTAATGGTCCTGAATGGCTTCCACTGGGTCCCCAGGTAGAGTTTTGTGTGTGTCTAATAGTCTGGCCATGTTTTTTAGTCACCCAGGGCCTTAGGTACAGAGAATTCTGATGAGTTTGAATTATGATGATCGTATCACAAGGTCAGCAACAGTTATATCCTTAATGGTACCTGCTGAGCTTTTTCTTATTTTCCTGGATGTTCCTATGTCAAAGGTCACAGGACCTTGGAAATAAGATGTTTTGGGGCACTAACAATATCCTTAGATTAAGTGGCTACCATGCAGGCAGATAATCCTGATCTATCAAGGCCATCTAGGAGCCCTCCAACCCAGTCTCATGGCTCATTTCTATGAGATTTGTAACATGATCTACATTTGCTCCCATGGATTAAATTTCTGACAAGATATTAAATTTCTGCTACTAACATGTAATCATTTAAGTGCAAATTATTCTAGGTACAAAGACTTTTAGTTTAAAATTGCTTACTTTTTGTCCCAACTTCCTTCAATGTTCCTTTCCCACTTTACAACAAAACAATTCTCTTCCCTTCTACCCTATCATTGTCATTTACTGTTGTTTATTTAGGAATTTTGTTGATTTACTTCTTTCTGCTCTGCAACAAGCTTTCCTAAATTCTTTGTCAGATGAAACAATCCTCAGTGTGTGACGATTTATCTTTCCCCAAGAGTTCACATTGAAAATCATTGTTCATACATACTTTTCCAGAGTGGGGCTGCTAATGGCAGACTCTGACGCCTGTTCTTCTAATGTCACCTGTTGCTTCTTAGCCCCTTCCCAAAGCAAAGGAAATGACTAGCTCTGTGTGGTTTACATTCTTATGACTATTCTTCCTGCAAATGCTCTATTAAGCCTTCCCAAGTTTCCCTAGGCCTTTCCACATTTAGCTGCATTACAGTGACTGGTTTTGTCATCGATGAAGAATTAACTGGAGTCAGGAACCTGTGACCTCAAGGCCTCTAGACCTCTAGGTCCTCAAGTGCAGCCCTTTGACTGAGTCCAAACTTCACAGAACAAAAAGTCACACCTGAGGACTTAGTGGGCCATATGTGACCTCAGGACCACAGTTTCCCTGCTCTTGAATTAGACAGTCTCCAAAGACTTGATGGGTATTCACTCAAGGCCTTAATTTCTTCAATGGCAAAATGAGACAAATTAAATGGCTTCTAAGCACTAGATCCTATAATTCTTTTTTTTTTAATTTATTTAATTTTTAATTTTTTGGATAGAACAAGCATTTCCATAACAAAGTATATTTTTAAAAAGACTGCACATGATAACTTCAAATCAATTATGTACAAGTTGCTAATTTCTTTTAAAGTTATCATGTATGGTGCAGTGAATAAAGCACCGGTCCTGGAATCAGGAAGACCAAGTTCAAATCCGGCCTCAAACACTTAACACCAAATTAGCTGTGTGACTTTGGGCAAGTCACTTAACCCCAATTGCCCTATCTTCACCCCTCCAAAAAGCAAAATAAATAAATAAATTTAGCATGTAAATTTCTTTTTTTTCTACATTAGACACAAATTTGTATGAGTATATACATATATGCATGTATGTGTGTATACATATACATGTATATATGTGTATACACATACATATATGTATATATAGTATATGTGTGTATATATGTGTAAAATCATTCCATTATATACTTACATTTATCAGTTCTTTCTCTAGATGCAGATAGCTTCTTCATATGTCCTATGTAATTAATTTGGGTAATAGTCACAATTACTTATTCATTCAAAGTTGTTCTTAAAACAATATTGCTATTACTCTACACAACGTTCTCTTGGTTCTACTCATTTCGCTCTTTGTTATTTCATGCAAGTTTTTGCATGTTTTTCTAAGATCCCTGAGCTCATTATTTCTTGTATCACAGTAATATTCCATCACAATCATATGCCAGAAGCACGGGTGGGCAAATCGTGAGTTTTCTGTTCTATAGGGAAACAAAACTTCTTCCCAAGACCAATTAGAGTCTATTCATTAGACCAATTGATCTTTCAGGTACACTTAATTTGAACACTGTTTCAGAGACCAAGGTGTGTACATGATGCTGAGAGGGACGTGAAAGTCCAACATCCTCATGTTACAGCCTAGACAGGTTAAGTGACTTAATCAAAGTTACATAGCTAGTAAGTGACAATCAGAAGTCAAACCCAGGTCTCTTGTTTAATTCTAGAACTTTCTCTCCCTCCCAACCCACCCCACCAGGGGGGTGGCTAAATGGTACAATGGATAGACAACTGAACCTGGAGTCAGGAAGATTCCTCTCTCTCAGTTCAAATCTGGCCTCAGACACTAGCTTTCTGACCCTGGGCAAATCATTTAAACCTGCTTGCCTCTGTTTCCTCAGCTATAAAATGAGCTAGAGAAGGAAATATCAAGCCACTGAAGTATCTTTACCAAGAAAACCCCAAGTGGAATGGTGAAGAGTCAGACATGACTGAACCCCAATGTGTTCTTGATACTCTTTAAATAAGTACAGCTAAACAAAATAAATCAACATATTAGCCACTCCTGAAAGTGATCCACCACCTTTTTTTTTCCAAAAAGCGAGAGGAATACTTCACCATCAGTTCTATGAAGTCAAGGTTAGACACTAGAGCTCTTTCAATTATTTCTAGCACATTTACTGGAATTTTGAAAGAAAACTCTTATTAATCCAGGGAGATGAATTGTACAGGATTCCTGGGGTGTTGTGAGATTTTTTTCTGTTTTTATCAGTGAAGATGGCTTCCTAGGGTTTCTACTCCAAGCCATTTTAAATTTTAACTTGTATTATTTACTAGGCTGTCCATATAAGAGATCAGGATTTAGGAGAAGGAATGAAATAAAACACAGACAGCATTAGAAAGAGAAAGTCTGGGCAGTGTGAAGGACAAAATGGATAAATTCTCCTTCCTCCCAGTCCTATCAGTAGCTTATCTGATCTTTGGTATCTATGGAAACTATCAGGCAGATTAAACATGGGGGTAAAAGAGTGTTGGAATAATACATTAATATAACATTTTAAACTTTACAAAACAATGTCCCCACAATGATTCCAAAAGGAATCCTACTCCACCACAGAAAATATTGTTCTAGTCATGAAAAACTTTTTTTTAAATTTCAAAACAACTAAATAGACTCCATGATACAAGTACTATCCATCAATATCCCCATGTTGCAGAAGCAGAAAGAGAAAATATAAAAAATTAATATGAAGAATTAACAGAATAGAAAGGTACATGAACTGATACAGAACAAAATATGAACCAGAAAAGCACTGAACATAATGCTGGCAACAATGTAAATGTCAGTTGCTTTTGTTAAACTTTTTTTTTTCTTTGTTACAAAGAACAAAAGGTAGTTTCTAGTTATGGGAGGGGGAATATGTTTGAAAACTTTGGTAATACAAATACAAGGTATCTATAATATAAATGGAGAGAGAGAGAGAGAGAGAGAGAGAGAGAGAGAGAGAGA
>NW_027185616.1:17820090-17855526 GCF_028583685.1 Petaurus breviceps papuanus
AGAGAGAGAGAGAGAGAGAGAGAGAGAGAGAGAGAGATTTAAAATTCAAGGTTCAAAGTAACTTGCCCATGTTCCCAATGGTAGCCAATGAAGCCAAGCTAGAGTCAGACCCCTGACTTCTTGAGTCCAGGACCCATGCTTTTTTGCCTCTTGACATCATATATTGCCTCTTTGATCAAAGGTCCCAAACAGCATTACCAACCTGTATGTGTCTTGTAGCTCAGCTTACTGCCACATTTAAGTATTAACATGCCATTTCTATATATCATAAGGCTTAGAATTCTGCCCAAGCCTGCTCAAGTTTACCCTTGGTCCACTTGTAGATCTGGAGATAATGCACCACTGTCACAGAGCAGGTGCCTCATAATGACAAAGATGTATGAAAGGAAGTAGAGTTTATCCTGCCAGTGACTTATTCCCATGAATCATTGCAATGGGACAACTTGATCAGATGTATTGCTCTCTATTAACAAGCTAATGGGAGAAAGCTTGTGTGTCCCTCTTTGGTCAGGACTGTTAGAGAGAGTCTGCTAGCAAATGGTGCCAGATTTTATTTTTAATATCATTCCCTCCTGTACACCCATGCTTGTTGAAAGGTTCTTTTTCACTTGTAACACTGCCTTCATTGTTCCTACTTGGTGAAATTTGGCTTCTAACGATCTCGGAGAGATTCCTTTCTTCCCCTATAGTGTTTGCTGTGGTCACCTGTAAATGGAGAAGCCAAACAATCTTTTCCCCCTTCTCTCTTTTCCCCTTCCTCCAATGCCTAACACATACCCCCCCCCACACACACACACAAAATAAATTGTTACAGGCATGAGAAACTTTCCTTTTTTTTTTAATTTTGAGACAAATAAATAAATAAATACACTTCGTGACCACAGAACTGTGACTAATATTGGAATTTAGCAAGAAGTCAGCTCTGGTTTCATGAGACTACACTGAGAGTTTGGGAACATTTTGCTACTAAAGCCCATGATGAATGACTTTAGGAAGAAAAGATTTGGTTTTTCTTATTCCGTCTTCTCTTTCTGCATTAGGCTTTTGTTTTGTGTGTTTTTTAAACTTTTTTTTCTGACACTGATAATGAGGAGTTTCATTCAGGCATGTAGCAAACTGTTTCCTCTCCACTGACAAAGATAAGGTATCATCCTGCCAACGCTGGCACCAAGAAGCTGCTGGACTCTTTATGTAATCAAACTCACGAGGGGGCGGGGGGAGCAGAACAGAAGAAGCACATAAATCATTTTACTTTGCTCTGAGTTGGACAGAACCAATCAAATGATCCCATAGGAGTAAGGGTGGGGGTGGGAGGTGTAGGCAGAACACATTTAGACTTACACCACCCAAGAGATGGATGACCAACATAGATTTGGTTTGTTTGGGCTCACTAAGGGAAAAGAGTCAATGGGCAAACCAGTCACAATCATTGCCTGTTCCCTTGCCCCAGGCCTGATTTTGAATTCTGCGAATGGGTGTCTTTTAAATTTATTACTATAAAGTTAATAAATAATAAATTAATAAATAAATTAAAATGAACATTTCAGTATATAAAGAGAATAAATAACACTATATATAAAATTGTGATGTCATATGCAGTTATTAAAGTGTATATTAAATTTGCCATACATGGTAATTAATCTCCCTTTTTATTTGCTTCCCTTTCTAAACTTCAACTACGGTGAGAAAAAGAATTCTTAGCAACATATAGCTATCTTAAACCATATGAGCAATTGGGCAGTGTAGAAGGCAGAGCCCTGGAATTGAAATCAGGAAGACATGAGTTTGAATCCTTCCTCAGACACCATCTATATGACTCTGGGCAAAACCCTTCACTTCTCTCAGCCTGTTTTCTCATCTGACAAAAGAGAAAGATAATAGCACATATTTCACAGGGTTGCTGTGAAGATCAAATGAGATGATGGATGTAAAGTGCTTCATATACCTTAAAGCACTATATAAATGCTAACTCTTGTTATCATCATTATTTTATTCAAGAGTTCTGGGACATACTGACTTCCCCTGTCTGCCTTAAAGCTGGTCTACCATCCTCAGTAGAAAAGCTGCATAGTAAGAATTCTGTCCTGCTGATTGTTCTCATTTCTCCCTCCTTGGAAAGTCAAAAGAAAATTCATTTGGAAATTCTGGGGTGCTAAAGGCACAGAGTATGGCATGTGAATGCTGTCTGATTAGAAAATCCTTTCACCTTCAAAGAGAAAGAAGCTGTTCATCAAAACAGAATAGAAGCCTATTGGTTTAATCCTGAGGCACTTCTTTTAACTTAGTGAAATGCCTTCCATAAGCATAAATCCTTCCATAAGCAGCCCAGTTATCACACGATGACTTGCAGAGAGCTACCAGTCTCATGTATAGAGCTTGTCTATACCTGGTATGATTTAACTACTAAAAATATTTCTCCTGCTAACCTATTAGTAGTCCCTGAAATTCTGCCATTGGAAACTAATTTCTTTGGGTTAAGAAATTATTTTTATTAATACACAACCAGTAGGGTGATACAATTAAAAGGATTGTTTGATTTGGTATCAAAGGATCTAGATTCAAATCCCATTTCTACTATTTAACAGCTCTGTGACTTTGGTCAAGATCCTTAACCTCTCTCCCATCTGTAAAAAGAGTCTTAGACTAGAAAGGCTCTAAGATTTATGACCCCTGAGAAAGGTAGCACATTGTCTTGCTATTGGTCAACAATATATTATGTGCATAATCTTTGACCCAGCAACACCACTACTAGGCCTGTATCCCAAAGAGATCAAAGGAGAAGGACCTATATGTACAAATATACATGTATATGCGTATATATGTATATGAAAACTAAAAGAACTCTGAGGTACCATCTCACACCTATCATATTGGTTAATATAATAGAAAAGGAAAATGATCAATGTTAGAGGGTATGTGGAGAAATTTGGGACATTAATGCATTGTTGGTGGAGTTATGAACTGATCCAACCATTCTGGAGAGCAATTTGGATCTATGCCCAAAGGGCTATAAAACTATGCATACCCTTTGATCCAGCAGTACCACTATTGGTCTGTATCCTAAAGAGATTTTTAAAAGGGAGGAAGGGGAGGACCTATTTGTACAAAAATATTTATAACAGCTCTTTTTGTGATGGCAAAGAAGTGGAAATTGAAGGAATGTCCATCAATCGAGGAATGACTGAACAAGTTGTGGTATATGATGCTATTGTGCTATAAGAAATGATGAGCAGGATGCTTTCAGAAAAACCTGGGCTTACATGAACTGATGCAAAATGAAGTGAGCAGAACCAGGAGAAGACTGTACACAGAAACAGTAATACTATATGGTGATCAGCTGTGAATGACTTAGCTATTCTCAGCAATATAATGATCCAAGATAATTCCAAAGAACTCATGATGAAAAAATGCTAACCACCTCCAGAGAATGATACAGTGGAGTCTAAATGCAGATTGAAGCACACTATTCTTCACTTTGTTTTTTGTGGGGGTTTTTTTTGGTCTATGGATTGTTTCACAACATGACTAACATGAAAATTTTACGTGATTTTATACAATCATGTTTTACATAATTGCACATGTATAAGCTGTATCAGATTGCTTGCCATCTCAAGGGAGATGGAGAAAATTTGGAACACAAATTTTTTAAATGTTAAAAATGGTTTTTACATGTAATTAGGAAAAATATATTATTCAAAATATTTATAGCAACTCTTTTGTAGTAGTAAAGAATTGGAAATTGAGGAGATACCCATAAATTGGGGAATGAATGATTGAACAGATTGTGCTCTATGACTGTGATGGAATACTATTATGATATAAGTAATGAATAACAGGAGGGTTTCTGAAAAACCTAGGAAAACATATATGAACTGATGCAAAGTGAAGTAAGAAGAACATTGTACATAGTAACAACATGGCTAATATGGAAATATGTTTTGCATGATTTCACATGAATATTTGACATCACATTACTTTCCTTGTTAATGGAAGGGAGAGGAGTAAGGGAGAGAGAAAGAATTCGAACTCAAAAATTTTTTAAGATGAATGTTTAAAAAAGAACATACACACATATTCAATTTATACCTTTTGCAAACTAGTTAGATGATACTTACTTCTTAAAAAGCCAGAAAATAGATTGATTTATGGAGAACATAAGGCCCTACAGAAAAAGGTGATATATGGTGGCTGGGGGACTCACATAAGAGAACAGAACTTTTCATGAATAAAGGCACCTGAAAAGAAAGGTAAAAGCACCACAAAAATAAATTCCCCATACTTTTTAGAATGTAAGCCCATTGCAAATAGGAATTGTTTCTTTCTTTGTACTTGTATCCCCAGGACCTAATACAATGTCTAGCATATAGTTGGTGCTTAGTAAATACTTGTTAATTGATTGGTACTATCATAGGATTTAATATTTTAAAAGACCTTTAAGATCATCTAATCCAATAGTTATGTTTTACAGATAAGGATGAGGCAGCTAGGTGGTCACAAGGACCTGAATTCACATCCTGCCTCAGACACTTATTAGCAGTGTGACCCTGGATAAATCATTTAGCTTCTGTCTGCCTTAGTTTGTTCGACTATAAAATGGGGATCATAATAACACCTACTTCTGTGGGTGGTTGTGAAGATCAAGTGAGATAATGATTGAAAAGCGACTAGTTACTGGTACCTAGTAGGCATTTAGTAAATGTTTGTTTGTTTCTCTGTGATTGTATAAGAAGACAGGGCCAAGTCTAGCATCTCGGACACCAAAAAATAGTCAGAAATCAGGCACTGAGGTAGAAGTTGGGGCTTGAGCCCTAGCTCCCTATACCAGACCAAGGTTGCTAAAGAGGGCTTGAAGGCAAACAGGAACCAGACCCCATCCAAAATCATGTCAAAGCACTCACAGTTCTATTCAGACTACAGAGTAAATAGCCCAGACAAATTCTGCCCATCTCCTCTGAGAACACAAGGTGAAGTTATGGGAAAGGAGCTAAGACCTGACCCTAGTACAAAGTTCTAATCCAGGAACCTATACTAATGACAATTCATAAACAAAAGAAAACTCTAAAAACAAGGAAGAAATGCTATAGGGTAAGAGAAGCCCAAAGGTAAAAGGCAAAGAAAGCGATTCTATAAGAAGTAGAGTCTTGGAGAAGACAATGACTTGACCACAACAACTCTTAGTATGAATTTTAAAAATGAAGCCAGATTTAAAAAAAAAAAAATACTAGAAACGCAGGTAGAAAACATAACCGAAGTATTTAACTATTTGAAAAAATATGATGGAGCCCAAGGAACTCAATGATTCAATTAGACAATTATAAATATTAGAATGAAGTCAAAAAGATTGAAAAATGAGAGAAAAATTTGAAAGATATTTGGTATCAAAATCAGTAGACCTAGAAAGTAAGTTGAGTAGAGATCATTTTAGAATCAGAAGATTCTCTGAAAGCCATGACCACGTAAATAATCTGGATATCATATTTCAAGAAATCATAAGAGAAAACTATTCAGATCTTTTAGAACAAGAGGGCAAATGAAAAATAGAAATAATTCACCTGAAAAAAATCCCAAATTGGCAACATCCAAGAATATTATAGCCAATATCTATAACTTCTTGGTCAGAGTTAAAAAAAAAATAACAAGTTACCAGAAAGCAAGAATTCAAATTGTGATTACTCTTTGGACCAGCAATGTAGAAATATCCCAACTAGGCATTTACCTATAGAAGTTTAAAAAGAAAGAAAAGGAAAAGGATCCACATGAACAAAAATATTTATAGTGGCACTTTTTATTGTAACAAATAACTGGAAATAGAATGTCCATCAAATGGGGCATAACTGAACAAATCATGGTATATGAATGTAATGGAATCTTGTAATGTTATAATGACAAGAAATAACAAAAAATAGAGATTTGAAGAAACATGGAAAACATGTATGAATTGATACACAGTTAAGTTAGCAGAATGAGGAGATTAACTTCTATCATGACTGCAGTAGTGTAAAGAAAACTACTTTGAAAGATTTAAGAACTAATTTAACACAATGACTAAACATGACTTTGGAAGATTGATGATGAAACATAATTCCAATTTCTTCATAGAGTGGTGATAAGCTAGAAGTACAGAATAAGAAAAACACATTTACATGTGTTCATTGTGGGAGGGAAGGGAAGGGGAGGGGAGGGAGGAGAGAAGGGAAGGGAAGGGGAAAGTTTCATAACGCCAAGTCACTATACCAAGGATTCCAAGGACAGTCCTCCACATGGCCACCAAAATAATCTGCTATTCTGTCCAGTCCTTCACATGGCTACCAAAAATAACCTGCTAAAAAAAGCATAGGTCTGATCATATCACTCATCTCCTGAAGAACCTTCAGATAGATAACCATCCATTAGTTTTTGTGTGTTTTAACTATAAAACAAATAATTATAATTGAAATTATCTGTATGAACAAGCTACATAATGATTAAATTTGGCATGAAGAGAAGTCCATTTCATGGATATATTTTGGATTTCTACAATCCTTCAAGCATTTGGGGTTTGTACAAACTAAAATATGATCAGGATTTGCCAAAATCATATTTTAATTTTTAAACCCTATGATATTTTGAGGGCAATTTAATCCATATGTTTCTGATTCATTTACACTGAAAACATTGGTATTTTTTTTCTAAAAAGTATAAGATGTTCAAAAAACCATGTGAACTTTTTAAATAAGCCTCCAAGAGGGATTTTTTTTCTTGTTTAAAAACTGGACACTTTCTTTGCCAAGAGTAAATTAACTCAAACACCAAAAGGTTTGAGTTCAGGTTGAAACATCATATCCATGAATTTTGAGTAGGTTATAAACTTGGCAAGACATGTTCTTCTGTATTTAGCTCTTACAATCATTGGCAAAACAGTATAATCTCTTGGCTCAGTGCATTTTACATTTTAAATTGAATGAAACGGTTCAGTGATTGGAGGTAATGGTGAAATGCTACATGTCATCATGTAGAAAAATGAAAGTACCAGATCCTTTCTCCTAATTGTTGAAATGTTCTCAGATCAATTATCTTTGGCCCAATACCTATATTTTGAATCATGGTATCTCAGAATTAGAAAGGATATGAGAGTCCTTCTAGCCCAAATCATATCTGAAGAGCAGATGCTTCCATGACATTCCCAACAAACAGTCCCTCAGTCCCTGCTTGAAGAGTCAGCAATGTGCATGTGTTGGGGTAGCGGCACGGACTCATGAGGTAACTCCTCCCAGTTTGGGACAGCTGTAATTGTTAGCAAGGTTTTCCTAATATCAAGCTGAAATTCACATCTGTCCAGTTTACATCCTGTGTGATCTCTCTTATTCTACACCCCATGCTTCTTTTAAGACCAATTCAGTTGTCAGAGAAAGGTAGCATAGCATAATGGATAGAGAACAAGCCCTGGAGTCAGGAAGACCTCCCATCTCTGACAGACCCTAGTCGTGCACTGCTTGGTAAATCATTTAAATTCTCAGTCCACTAAGAAACATCTTAAGATAGAGAACAATTACCTATATGCACTGGGAAAGGTAATTTCCTCAGAAAGACTTCCCTGTATTGATGATGCAAAGGTCTAGACCAAAACATGAGTTTTTATTGGCTCCTGTGTCATACTGATGACTCATACTAACTTTGCAGCCTCAGAGTATGAAAGTAGACACTTTTAAAGGGATAGAATTTCAAAAAAAATCAATTAGGAGAGACTCAAAGTCACATAATCCAAACTGTAACACTGTATATAATAATTAGTATCATGTAATCCTTTAGCTCTCAGGGAATATAACAATAAATCTCCAGAGGAGAGACAATTCACAATGTAGAGGAGAGAATTCTCCTGTTAGAGGAGAGAAAATTCATTATTACATCCTCCTCCTCCCTGAAAACTACCTAGATATCTTGGGGTTTACTGGCTAGATTTCTTTCGCGAAGACCATGCTTTACACCCAAATTCACTCTGGCTCTCATTGATTGAGCCACTACAGGTCCCTACCCAAGCACCACTTAATGCTTATTGTTTTGGCCCTGTTGGATCAGAATGAAGGTAAATTGTAATTGTTTCTCTTTTGGCCAGAAACCCTAAGGGTCTTCCCCTCCTCCTTGGAGAGCTATGTCGATATCTATATGGATATAGATTACACATATAGATATAGGTAAAGATGATATAGATAATTGTAGATGTAGATTGTATGTGTATATACACATCAGCACACATATGTGTACACACATGTATACATGTGCATGCATACACGCATATACATATACATACATGTACATGTGTGTGTGATTTATTTTCCTCTAACTCTTATCTCTTTAACTCTTCCAAGGAATTTTTGCTGTTTCCTTTGAGGTTTTCTTTGTAGCTGTTTTCACCTTGTTATCATCTTTTGAGATTATGTCTTGGTCTTCCCTGCCACCATAGTAGCTTTTTGGGATCAAGGTCTTTTTTTTTTTGCTGTTTGCTCATTTTTTCCAGCCTATTTCTTGACTTTGAACTTTATGTTAAAGTTGGGGCTGGGGAGGCACTGTTCCAAGCTTCAGGATTTTTCATATATCTGTTTTTAGGGCTAATTCTAAACAAGTTTTTGGTGCTTCCAAGGTAGTGTGATCCAGGAAGAGATGTGATCACTGCTCTCTTGGTCTGTGCTCTGGTCTTTAGCCAGAAAGTGCCCCTACTATCTAGAAGGAGTGAACACTAGTGTTCCTCTTGACCCCAGAATTGTGACCCAGAACTGCATATGAGCAATAGAGTTGCCAATCAGTGCCAGCTGCACCCAGTGCCAGCAAGGAGTACCCTGCAATCCCTTTCTGGTCAGGGATTTGTCTGACTCCTTTAATGATTCTGACCTGAGAGCTCCTGAAGCTGCTGCTGCTGCTGTTGCTACCATTGTGTGACCACACTCCAGGCATGACCTCCACCCTGGAGTTACAGTCCTCTCCTGTGAACTTCTAAAGTTTTCTTAGACTGGAAAAAATGTCTCACCCTGGCCTTTTGTTGGCTCTGCCTCTCCAAAATTTGATTTGAGGCATTCTTTTAAAGTTGTTTGGAAGCAAATGTTGAAAAAGTTCAGCTGGATTGCTGCCTCTAATTTGCTATCCTCGCTCCATCACTAGGATTGTTTCTGTGCCTTATGTAAAATCTTGTTTGAAGCCATTTTTCAACCATTCTTCAATATCTTTTACATAAGGACCTATGTAACAAATTCATATTTAATTTGAGTTGGAGATGGTGGGGGGTTCTGCCTTCGCCCATTCATTCCTGTGCTTCCTTTGGTTGGAACGCAGTCGTGTGATTTGTCGCATTTGCCTGTCTTATCTTTTCAGCCAGAACACTTAAAGTCAGACCCATTGTCTAACCGCAGTAACCGCTTTATCTCATACTTAGCGGCATCCACTCTTTTTGTTTCTTTAGTTATTCTCTTCTCTTCTCCATCCCTAAATGACAGGACAAAAGCTGTTTCTGACCTTCAAGTTGTCTCAGGTCTTCCTGGAATTATAGAGAGAGGGACTGAGTCTTTTATTTTATTGGTATGGGGAACTACCAGGTAAGCAAACTCCCTTTATCAATGCAGGTCAGAACCTTTTATACAACTCATCACATTACAGAATCATCTAGAACAATAAGAGGTTAAGGGACTAGCTTTGGGTCCCATAGCTAGTATGTGTCAGAGGCAGGATTTGAACCCAGATCTCTCTGTGAGGCATAGTGGATATAGCTCTGGGCCCAAAGTCAAGATCTGGGTTCAAATTCATCCTCTGACATTCACTACGTAGCTATTTGACCCTGAACAACTCACCTAACTTCTGTCTGCCTCACTTTCCCCAACTGTAAAATGCAAATAATAATAGTTAACTCACAAAGTTGGGGTGAGGATCACATGAGATAATATTTGTAAACTACTTAGCATAGTACCTGATAGATATTAGGCACATTGTAAATGCTTGTTTTCTCCCCCTCTCTATTGACTACATAATATTATTTTTCTGTTTAGAGTTAAATAGAGTGGAATTTTTTAAAAATAGGTTTGCAAGAGGATATTATGGAAATTAATGGGTTATAGATGTATTAGCCTTTGAAGATGGCATCTTGTTTTCAGTGAGCAATGATAGAGAAAAGCTTGAACTTTCTTTAGATTGGGAGTGATAATGGGACCCCAGTCCAGAAAGGAAGGATGGTGATAGCTAGAAACCAGTGGACATCACCATGGAGCAAAGTTATAAAATTTATGGGCATGAGAAGATTGGCATTCAGCAGGGCAAGAAAGACCTAGAAGGGCTGAACTGCATTCATAGTAGAACCGTGGAGTTACAGGAGGTAAATAACAAATATGTATTAGAGTACAAATTAGTTTTATAATTTCCTTCTAGAACGCCTTCGACTGCTAATTCCCTCCTAAAAGATTTTGCATTTAGCTGCTTTGTATATATTTACATTTATTCACTTTACATTTATGTAAATGTACATGACTGAAACAACAGAAACATATGTGTGTGTATGCTTTTTTCTCTCCCATTTGAATATAAACTCTTTGGGAGTAGGGATTGTTTTTTTCCTCGTATGTTTATCCTCAGCCTAACACAGTACCTAGCACATAATGGATACTTAAAAGAATACTTGTTGATTTAGTGATTGATTTAAATGGAGAGACATTGCAATAGAGTGAAAATAGTATTGACAAGAGTCCTGGGTTAAATCCTGCCTTGGCCACTACTGATAATTACATGCAAATTTTATTAGAATTAGGTATAACCCTACAACCAGTCAAAGTCAATTCAGGAAGGAAAAGATACTTTCCTTGCCAAGTCAAATGTTTATAAATTGGAATTGGCATGGTCACAAATGAACCTCCCAAAGTGTGCCATGATGGAGAGTTGATTGGATGTGTTAGACAAAAAGCCATTTTTTTCCTCCCATATCCTGCACAGAAATCCCAGGTTCCCATGAAGCAATCCACAAAATAATCCAAATGTTTGCTTATGCTTTCCTCCCTAGGAGGTGTCATTCTGCCAACAATTGGCTTATTCCACCAAGCCTGGTTTTTTCTTATAATGTTTTCTATTTATATAGAGAGTTTTAAATTTAATGGAACTGAAGTCACTGCATGGACTTCAGTTAATTACTGCAAGTCCAGCAGTCAGGCATGTTATCTTATTGATTCATTGATCTCACAGATTATAGTTTCAAAGTAATTCACAATCATTGAGCATGTGCCCCAGGCTTATCTAGGGCTGGAGGTGGGGCAAGTCAAGGCAGTGCATCTCACTGGGAGCTGTATAACAGCATTTAAGGATAAGAAAATTGCAGAAACAGAGAGGAATTGGAAAAATGACATGAGAAAAGATCAGCATCAATTGACTGTATTTGAACCATTTCCCATGAGAGTGTCTTCGTGTGGTAATGATCTACCATTCCTATTCAGTCCAGGGATTCAAATTCAAGATCCCCTTCCCATTCGTTTCCCTACCTTTTGGAATAATCCCACTAGCAGTGAAAAAATATATCTAGAGCTAGAATTGCACCATGGTCTGATATCATTTCAAAGGAGTCTGAAAAAATGATTGACGGATATGGTGCTAAAGCTTTCTCTTCCTGAATATGATGAGAAAGGCGGCCGGGTATAGACTCATAGTTTAGATGTAAGTGTAGATAGATAGATAGATAGATAGATAGATAGATAGATAGATAGATAGATAGATAGATAGACAGACAGACAGACAGACAGACAGACAGACAGACAGACAGATAGATAGATAGATAGATAGATAGACAGATAGACGGATGGACGGACGGACGGACAGACGGACAGACAGAGAGAGAGAGAGATAGATAGATAGATAGATAGATAGATAGATAGATAGATAGATAGATAGATAGATAGATAGATAGATGGATGGATGGATGGATGGATGGATGGATGGATGGATGGATGGATGGATGGATAGATAGATAGATAGATAGATAGATAGATAGATAGATAGATAGATAGATAGATAGATAGATAGATAATGCTGTGGTGACTAGTGAGACCCAGATCAATCACACTGAGTGCTTCATAAGTCATCCTCTTCAATTTCTATAATTACATCAAGTTAAAATGAATACAAAATGTCTCTCTGAAGGGGAAAAGACATCTCAAAAGAACAATCTATTGAAGTGCTTTGCTGTTATTGCTACTTCCCAACTCACCCTGGGCTATATCAGAATGCATTCCATGATGGTAATTGAAGCCTTTCTAGTTTGGGGATCCACAGAAAATCCATGGACAGGAGGTTCCTGAGCAGCCAGGCAACAGAAGCCTCATGAAAGAAATCTGTAGTGAAGTAGAAGCAGAGGCAAAAATCAAGATTTAGAAAATGAGAATGCTAATACAAAATAAAGTAATATCCAGAGTTTTGCAACAGGATTCTGGTATTGAGATGATTGGCAAGGGCAAGACAGACACTTTTAGCAAAGAATCTTGTCTATACTTTTATACTCTGAAAGTATCAGGAGACCTATTGCACTTTTCCCATCCATAATTATGAAGATTCTGTTTTAATTTGAAGTTCTCTTATAATAAGTGATTTGTATAATTTCTTCATAGTTATTGATATTTTGGATTTTTAAGTGCCTTTTCATAGAGGTTGTGCCATGCATAGAACACTGGGGCCTGGCATCAGGAAGATCTGAGTTCAAACCCATCCTGGGATGCTTAATAGCTGTGTGGCACTAAGCAAGTCACTTAGCTTTATGTGTGTATATAATTGTGTAGAATTGTATATTATTGAATTTATTAAATATTCATATAAGTACATTGACATAATTTTAGTACTGATTAATATGAAATATGTTAATATTTGCCTATCATACAAATATGTATATACAGAGTCATATATATCAATTATATATTTATATTTATTTTCAGTAAGTCATTTTCAGCACCAGCTTCTAGATATTTCTACCTCTCCCCACCAAATACCTCCCTGAATCATAGTTTATCTAATAGTTGGTCTTCTTCCCTAAAACAATGGCCCTTGGGGTGGTCATTCTGATTTACCTTTCCCTAGAGAGAGTTCTGGGTATTTACTCAGTTATACTTCTACGACTACTTCTCCTCTGCATCTAGCATCCTTTCAGAAATAATTTTCAATCCTTCTTTATTCTAGACAGGTTTGACTTGGCATGTTGATATGTTCCAAGTGTCAAAGAGTAATTTGCCCCTGTCAGCTACCATGAGTTCCCTTGCAGAAAGAAAACTTCAGGAACATGGAGTTGTACAAAGTAAAGTCTCCTTGTCTCTCACCATGTTCAGCAAACAAAGGCTGTTCTACATGCAAAGATGAGGTTGCTTATACTCCCACTCAGCATAATAATCGTTAAATAAACATTTGGGTTTTGCATTACCACTGCTTGCATATTTGTGAACTCTAGTCACCACTGCCTGCCTCCTGGTCCCCATCAAGAAGAAACATATTTCATTTTAGCAATACTGATTTACAGAGAGAATGTCAAAAATGCGACTGAGCAGTGTGTGTGAGACAGGTGGGCAGGAAAGAGGGAAAGCCCACTGAGCTAAGGCTTGGACTTTATCAAGACAGCAAAAATTATTTAACAAATGCTTTAATGGTTTGTGGTTGGGCAAGGGGACCTGGTCATAATGAGTAGCCAAAGGAAGGACGTTTGAATAGTGTAGTGGAAAAATCATTTGATCTGTGAGTATTCCATTGTCACCATAATTAAAAATAAGAGTAAAGCCCTTAAAGAAATATGCAGGCTGTCCTAAAAGTCTTAGTGCAGGGGAGGACACTTCATATAGGTAGTTTCTCCTTTTGCCCCTTCATTATTTGCAGATGTGTTCATTTGATGGTCCCTAAAATACATTTGCATTTCACTTCTCACCCTCTTAACTAGTCTCTGAACATTACCAAATCAGATAATATATATGAAATGCTTTACAAACATTACAAAGCACTGAATTAATTAAAGCTACCATGCCCACCCTCATTATTTTCTAGGGAGCTTTACTTTAGTAAGGTACTTCAGTCAGTATTTTACCTAATATTCATCTAGTGATTTTAATCACCTGATCAGACAAGAACCCACTAGTGACCCTGCACTGTGCTAGGAGCTGAGGTCAGTTACAAAGACAGAAGTCAAATCATCTCTGCCCCTAAGGAGCTTTCATTCTAACATGGGATATGGCATGGAGACATATAGGTTTATAAAAATGACATGTGTAAGTGTATACCAAAGAGATACAAAGCAGAAACATAGTAATTTTGGAGGAGAAGGCACTACTAGCTGGGAAGAACAAGAAAAGCTTCATGCAGCAGGAAGCCTTTGAATCTGAGAGGAAAGAAGACAATGTCAGAGTTGGAAGTGGGGAGCAAGGATTTGAGGCATGGGGCATGGTCAGTAGAAAAGCATAGAGGTGAGAGAGGAAGCATCATGTGTGAGTTATGTCCAGTAGATTGTTATTGCTGTTGGTTGCCCTTCATTCTCAGAGGACCATGACACCAGGGAGGTGATGCAAATGAATTGGATTTAAGTGAGGGAGGGCTGTGCAAAGTCACCAGCCTCACTTGCTCCTCCAGAGCCATCTGGGTCCAGTGGCCAGATAGAGATCAGGACGACTGGAGAGGGCCTTGGATGCAGTGGGGGACCTTGGCCTTTTTAAGCTAAGGTCTTTAACCGGTGTCAGTTTGACTGTGACAAAGCCTATTCAGTAATTAAAGCTTAATGTCTCATTTCTTCTTACCTACAAGCCAGTAGAATGATATGACTAGACAGTAAATTAGATGGAGAGGAGTAATATGTAAGAAACTGGAAAACTAAGTGAAGATTCCTTCCCCTACCCCACACCCCCAAAAGTTTAAAAATAGGGAACTACTCTTCATCTACTTTATATAAGAATTAGATTACAGTTATCCCTTCCACATTACAACTTTCTCCATCCTGTTATCGATATATCAAGAGTCAGCATAAGAAATTAAAGGGGAATCTGGGGGGAGATTTGCAGAAACTACAAATGACACAGCAGCTGATGCAGAAAAAGTTTAGAAATTCAAAAATGAATAAAATATATGTATAGTATTATACAATATCAATATATTTTATCTTTTAATTCTATCAATGCGCCATAAAAGAAAAAGAAAAAATCAGACTTCATCTCTGGTACAAAGGGAGGACCCAAAAATTTTATGTGGATTTTCTTTTTTTTTTCTGGGTGTGGTGCTGAGTATCTGAGCCTGGATTTGATCCAGGTCATCCCGACACTGGAGCCGGTGCTCTTACTCGCTGAGCCATGGGGCCGCCCCTAAGCAATCGGGGTTAAGTAACTTGCTCAAGGTTACACAGCCAGTTATTTCTGGGCATGGTGCTGAGTATCTGAGCCTGGATTTGATCCAGGTCATCCCGACACTGGAGCCGGTGCTCTTACTCGCTGAGCCATGGGGCCTCCCCTAAGCAATCGGGGTTAAGTAACTTGCTCAAGGTCACACGGCCAGGTGTTTCTGGGTGGGTGCTAAGTGTCTGAGCCCGGATTCGATTCCAGGTCATCCCAACACTGGAGCCGGTGCTCTTACTCGCTGTGCTGCCTGGCCGCCCCTCATGTGGATTTTCTACATTGCAGGGGATACCATATCCCTAACCCCCATGATGTGTAGAAGGGATAACTGTATCAGAAAGGCACTTAAAAGTCCTGTCTTTTACTATGGGAGCATAATAACCCCTGCCCTGCCACTATCATGGTCCTATTGTGTATGTAAAACACATGATGATAATGATGAATAGGAATTATAATAACTCATGAATATTTAAAAGTGCTATAAGGTTTGCAAATTATCTTATCTATGTTATCTCATTGAATATTAACAACTGCCCCATAGGATAGATGCTATCATCCCCAGAGTAGAGAGAAACTGAGGCAGAAATGTAGTGATGTCTGCAAGTTCACTCAGCTCATAAGTGCATGAGATTGGATATGAATTTAGATCTTCCAGCACTTTTTCTATTTTGCTCTATAACCATAGAAAAGAGAATTGTAACTAAAATACTTTACATACATTTGGATTGCCCTATGGTGACTGGGATTTCCTGTCTCCATCTTCCACAGTCAAATTTCCAGCTAAGCACAGGAAATAGTACAGTAGAGTCTCAAAATAATGCTGGTATTGGAGGACAAGAATTACATGGGAATTACAGAATTTCTCTATTCTGGGAAAAGAAAGGTGCCTATGCACGACTATGTCCTTAGGGGTTCTGAGTTGACAGATAACTGGATAGAATCCATGCAATTAGTAAATGCTTCATGGGGAGTAAAGGGGGAGTGTTACCTTATTATCTTTTTTCTTTAACAAATAATAGTGCATAACAACCTTAACAATGAAAATCTGCATGGTTTCCATTTATCTGGCTATTTTGCATCAAATTTCCAGTGTCTCATGGGGCTACGTCCACTGTTTTCCATTCAGGGACTCCTGGAAACTGCTGTTTATTGGTGATGTGCTAGATTTAAATGGTTTATCCCATCACCCAAGTGTTTAAGCCTACTTCTTCTATTGCTTTTCATAACACCTAGGTAACCTTGGATAATTGTTTATTTGATTTTAACAAATGCTTCACACAATGTTAATGGGATTTTTCCAGGACTCTGAGACATACCATGAAATCTGTTTGCTTTTTTTTTTCTCCATTTCTCCCCTAACCATAAGCAGCTGAAGAAATGCAGGCCTCCTCCCTAGGATTTACATGGGGATCCAATAATATCATGAGCAAACTGGATCTTGGGAACTAGATAATAGGTGCATAATTATTTTGGGCACTGCTATGTCACCCAGGAAATTTCACACCCCAAGTATTAGTGCAACCACTCTACCCAAACAATCGGCACCTCTTTGTGGCAATTTTATACCTGAAAACTGTCCAAGTTGCTGTGCCTGACAATGTTCTCTGTCAGAGAGCTGTGGCATTTATGATTTAGTGCAAAGAGAACTGAATTTGGAGTCAGGATACCTGAATCTCTAGCTCTGTGCATCCTTGGACAAGTTATTTACCTTTTAAAAGCCTCTGTGGCCTCATCCACAAAACAGGAAGAATAATACTTGGACTTTTATCACCGGGCTATGATGAGGAAAAGACAGTACACTTTAACATGCTATGTAGATGTGTCTAAATAAAAACATCTATTTAAGATTTTAGAATCTTGTGATGCACTCAGTGTTAGAAAGCAAATAAGGAAGTTTGGGCATCAAATGATTTGGGTGGTCAGGCATTTCTCTACCTTTTTTTTTTTTCCATCAGAGCTTCCATTGAAGAATATTCAGAATATTTAAAAAATTGTGCATATGCATATGTGTGCATACATATGTAAATATATAATACAATTATATTTATATACATTTATGTCTGTATTGTTGTTCAGTCATTTTTCAGTCGTGTCCAACACTTTTTGATCCCATTTGGAGTTTTCTTGGCAAAGATACTGGAGTGGTTTGCCATTTCCCTCTCCAGCTCTTTTTATAGATAAGGAACTAAGGCAAATGGGTTAAATGACTTGCCCAAGGTCACATAGCTAGTAAGTATCTGAGACCGGATTTGAACTTGGGAAATTGAGTTTTCCTAACTCCAGGCCTGGCACTTTATCCATTGTGCCATCCAGCTGATATGTACGTGTACAACATATACATGTACATGTATACATACATATATACACATGCATGCACACAAACATAAGACAATTAGCCTTAGATTGAGGAAGACCTAGGTTCAAATCCTGCCTCTGATAAATATTGGCTCTGATGCCTGGAGTAAGTCATTTAACTTTTCAGTGCCCCCAAGCAGCTCTGTAAGACTATGCATCTGTAGTGAGAGATTTCTTTCTCGGGAGTTCCCTCTGCCATCGAAATTAGTTTCACACATTTACCTACCTACCTATCTATGCTTCTATCCCTCTATCACATTTATTTGGCTTAAACAAGGAATCCTCCAAATTTGTGTAGGAATTATGAAGATCCATAGAAGAAACGAGTTCGCTTCCAGTACAGTATACACATACATGTGTGTATGTATGGATGAATGGATATACATGTATGCACACACTGCACTTATTCCCCAGAGGAATGAAATGGCTACACACTGATGGAAAAAAGAGTTAGGAGCCACCGATTGTTTCTTTGGTTATAGAGCTGCCTACCAGCTGAGTTCAATTATAACAGGCCCTGTGAAGAAAGTATGCTGATCAGAGGCCTTGCTTCTCCATGCACCAAATTTATGTGTTGGAAGGGCCTCCAACATGTGCTCTCCCTGAATTTTAAATATAATCACAATTTAAGACTTGTCACCTTAAGGGTGAGAGTGAACAGTAACATCTGCTGCAACTCTGACTAATTCCTCCTCATGACTCAGTCCCAAGATGGTCTTAAATAAGATGTGGCCCTACCATTAAGACCCATTCAGATGCAGCCTTAATGAAAGCCTGGTGTGAATAAAGCATGATTTATTTTTTTCCCCTAGAACAAAGGCCAATCACAATTTGATTACATGGGGAACCACCATCTCTCAGACAGTTTCTCCTTTAGAAAGACAGTGCCACCATTCGGATTTTATTAAACATTTTCCACTGAGGAACCATGGCATTCTGAAGTCTACTGAAAAATATGCAATACTGAATTCAGACCTTCCTCCACTGGAAAATCCAGTTTGTCTTATGAAGGACAACTCATTTTTTCAATAGCCATTCAACAATTGTATATTTTAAATGTGTACTATGTGCATAGCATTGTGAAGGGTGGAGCATTATATGGAACAGTCTCAACCTGCAATTTTATCCATTTAGGGGACTCTTTGTATCAGCTCCCTCCATGGACACTCCACATCTGTAACTTGTAGTCTTAGCTAGTTAGCTGGGCACCGAAAGGTTATATGATTTGTCCATTGTCAGTCACACGATCATATGCCACAGAGGTAAAATTTTAACATAGATCCTCTAACTACAAGGCTAAGCCTGCAGCCATTAGGCCACACATGGAAAGTTTTAAAGAAATATAATAGTAATAGTAACAATGAAATTTTTAAGTTAACATTAATATAATCCATATATATCCCTATCGCTCTCAGGCACTCTGCTAACTAAGCACTTTACAAAAATTGTCTAATTTGATCCTCACAGAATCCTTTGGAGGCAGGTGCTATTAGCCCCACTTTACAGATGAGGAAACTGATACAGACAGAGGTTAAACGACTTGCCCAGGGTCAGACAGCTAATAAGTGTATGAGATCAGACCTTCCATTCCACTATAATCAAGTTGGGGGATACATAATAAAAAAAGGTTAAAAGTTATATAATAATACAAAGTAACAAATTAAACACGGTTGGATGATCCAGTTGGATTCTCAAAATATAATCCACGAACCCAAAGGGATTCCTGAGACCTTTCAGGGAGTAGACAAGGTAAAAACTATTTTCGTAGTACTAAGACATTGCCCAATTATTAAGACTAAACTACTCTGTTTTCCAACTACATACCTGTATGTGGCAGGATTTTCTTTTTATGCTTGAACAAAAACAATATATCCCAACAGATTAAATAAAGAGGCAGATACGAGAATCCAGCTGTCTTCTATTCAGCCAGACATTAAAGAGATTACAAAAATAGATAAAAACAATGCCAATCTCCTTACTAATTTTTGGGGGGATAGCTATTTTTCACAAAATATGTTGTGTTTACCTGAAATAGGTTTATTATTGGTATATTCAATCAATTAATAAATGTTTTTATTTTTTTTAACATACAACATGGAAAATATGGATAGATATTGCCAACATCAAAGCTACTTGGAATCCTCAATAATTTTAAGAATATAAGGGATCCTCCATCATTTTTTTAAAAATGTAAAGAGTGTTAAAGGGTCCCTGGGACCAAAAAAGTTGGAAGATTTCTGATCAAGTCTAAGTTTGTGCCCAATGTGCCAATATCTTCTGTAATGTCCTTGCCTAATGATTATCCATCTTCTGCCTAAAAACCTGCTGTGTTTAAGCCCCCAATAAGCAGAAGAGTTGTTTAAGTACAGTCAGAAGTGAGAGAAGGAAAAATTAACTTGGAACATTTTCCCTGCTACCATCCTAAAATCTCTTTATTTCAGGACTTCCAGATCGTTAGTAATAACCATTTCTATTTTTTCTAAGATCAGTAAACAAAATAAAGCAAATAAATTCAGGAATTCAAATGACCCTAATAAAATTCTCTCCACGCTCATCCAAAGTTTTTCTTAGGGGTAGATCATTAAATTGGGGTGACTATTTGGGAAGGATGCGTTACTTTATCAATAAGACTCAGCACATTTCGTGTTAAGAGTAGATTACTTGAGAATTGCAATAATACTATGCACCAAGGGGGTGGAGCCAAGATGGTGAAATAAAAGCAGGGACTTGCTTGAGCTCTTCCCCAAATCCTTCCAAATACTTGTAAAAATGACTCTAAATAAATTCTAGATCAGCAGAACCCACAAAATGACAGAGTGAAACAATTTTCCAGTCAAAGACAAACTGGAAGGTCAACAGGAAAGGTCTGTGGCACTGGGCTGGCTCAGAGCATAATAGACCACTGCTGGCCAGACCAGCACAGACTGGGACCCTGTGAACCTGGAGCAGGACTCAGAAGCCCGAATCACAGGCAGCTATGCTGGTTTCCATACTTCTCAACCCACAAATGCCAAATACAACTTAGAAGGTGAGTAGGAAAGGTCTGTGGGACCTAGGTGAGAGAGGAATGTGGTCTGGCCCCAACCTCAGGGTGGCAGTGGCAGGTGGAGGCAGCACTGCTTCTGAGGCTCTCAGATAGTGGGAGGATGGAGCAGTGGATTAGAGAGGGACTGCAGGGATCTCTTTGCAGGTGCTGAGGCAGGATTCTATTGCATTGCTTATGCCTGGCTCTGGGTGGCAGTCCTGGGACGAGGAGGAGCACTGGCATGTCAGAGCTTGTGGAAGCAGTAGAGAGGGAATCCTCCTCACAGTTTCAAGGCAGAAAAGAGTGCTTGTGGTTCACTCACAGAGCACAGGCCAGGAGAGAAGTAAATATCTCTCCTTAGATCATACGATCTTGGAAGAAGTAAACGTTTACAGGTCCCTAGGCATATCTCTGAAAACAGATGCACAAAACTCCTGAAGTTTTGGACAGTTCACCCTCCGCAGTGGAAGCAGATTCCTTCCTTTAAAAAAGTTTTAAAAATCAAGTAGTTGTCTGGGAAAATGAGCAAACAGTGGGGGGGAGGGGCAATCCTATTATAGAATTTTACTTTAGTGACAAAGAAGATCAAAACATACAATCAGAAGAAAACAACAAAGTAAAAACTCCTGCATCTAAAGCCTCCAGGAAAAATATGGATTTGTCTCAGGTCATGGAAGAACTCAAAAAGGATTTTGAAAACCAAGTAAGAGAAGTAGAGGAAAAATTGGGAAGAGACGTGAAAATTGATGCAAAGAAAATCACGAAAACCTAGTCAACAGCTTTCTAAAAGAGACCCAAAAAAGTATTGAAGAAAATAACACCTTATAAAATAGACTAACCCAAATGGCAAAAGAGGTCCAAAAATAATGAGGATAAGAATGCCTTAAAAGTCAAAATAGGCCAAATGCAAAAGGAGGTCCAAAAGATCACTGAAAAAAGATCCCTTAAAAATTGAATGGAGTAAATGGAAAATAATGACTTATGGGAAATCAAGAAATTATAAAACAAAACCAAAAGGATGAAAAAATAGAAGACAATGTGAAATATCTCATTGGAAAAGCAACTTACCTAGAAAATAGATCCAGGGGGTGGCTAGGTGGCCTGGTGAATAGAGCACTGGCCCTGGAGTCAGGAGGACTTGAATTATAATCCAGCCTCAGACACTTAACACAAAACTAGCTGTGTGACCTTGGGCAAGTTACTTAACCCCAACTGCCTTAATTCCCCCCTCCAAAAAGAAAAAAAAAAAGAAAATAGATCCAGGAGAGTTAATTTACAAATTACGGGACTACCTGAAAGCCATGGTCAAAATAATATCCTAGACATCATTTTTCAAGAAATTATCAAGGAAAGCTGTCTTGAGGTCCTAGATCCAGAGGGTAAAATAGAAATTGAAAGAATCCACCAATCACCTCCTAGGAGAGATCTGAAAGTGAAAACTCCCAGGAATATGATAGCCAAATTCCAGAAATCCCAGATAAAGGAGAAAAGGTTGCAAGCAGTCAGAAAGAAACAATTCAAGTATTGTGGAAACACAATCAGGGTAACACAAGATTTAGCAGCTTCTACATTAAGGGATCAGAAAGTTTGGAATATGATATTCCAGAAGTCAGGAGAGATAGGATTAAAAACAATTATCACCTTCCCAGCAAAACTGAGTATAATCCTTCAGGGGGAAGTGGACATTCAATGAAATAGAAAATTTTCAAGCATTCTTGATAAGATGAGAGCTGAATAGAAAATTTGACTTTCAAATGCAAGAATTAAGAGAAGTATAAAAAAGTAAACAGGAAAGATAAATCATAGGGACTTATTAAAGTTGAACTGCTTACATTTCTACATGGAAAGATATTTGTTACTCATGAGACCTTTATCAGTCTTAGGATACTTGTAGGGAATACAGACACACACATACATGGATGCATGTATGTGTGTATGTATAAATGTATACATGTATGTGTGTGCGTACACACATATATACATATGTGTATGTGTGTATAAGCAGAGGTCACAGGGTGAGTTGAATATGAAGGGATGATGTCTAAAAATAAAATTAAGGAGTGAGAGAGGAATGTACTGGGAGGAGAGAAGAGGTAGAATGGGGTAAATTATCTCACATAAAAGAGAAAAGAAAAAGCTTTTATAATGGAGGGGAAGAGGGAGGAGGTGAGAGGGACTGAGTGAACCTTACTCTTATTGGATTTGACTTAAGGAGGGAATAACATACATAGTCAATTACCCTACAGGAAAGTAGGGGGAGGGCTACAGTGGGGGGATGATAGAAGGGAGGGTGAAAGGGAGGATTGGATAATCAGTAGCAAAGACTTTTGAGAAGAGACAGGGTCAAAGGAGACAATAGGATAAATGGGGGGTGGGATAGAATGGAGAGCAATATAGTTTTTCACAATATGGCTATTATGAAAGTGTTTCATCTGACTACCCATGTATGACCTATATCAGCTTGCTTACCTTCTCAATGAGGGTGGATGGGGAGGGAAGAGGGGAAAGAATTTAGAACTCAAAGTTTTAAAAACAAATGGTAAAATTGTTTTTACATGCAACTGCGAAATTAGATATACAGACAACAGGGCTTAGAAATCTATCTTTCCCCACAGGAATATAGCAGAGAAAAGAATAAAAGAAGGGAAGAGTAATAGAAGGGAGGGAAGATTGGGGTAAAGGGCAGTCAGAATGCATACCATCTTGGGGTGGAGAGATGGGGAGAAAATTTGGAACTCATAATCTTGTGGAAGTGAATGTTGAAAACAAAGTAAGTTAATAAAAAAAGAAAAAATGCATTAATAAAGTCCTGTGATTCTATTAACTGCAAAATCTTTAGATCATAAATCTGCTGATTTCTATATATTTCTAGAAATCTCATATATTTTTTTCTTTATTAATTTGTTGGTTTACTTTGAGTTTACAAGATTCAGTTCCCCAGTTCCTTGACTTTCAAATTCTTTCCCCCTCCTTCCCCTTACCCCCTCCCCTGCCATGGCAGCATACAATCAGGTATAGGATCTGCAAATACTTTCACATTAGACATTGGTCAGGTTGAAAAGAAGGACTGTAATGGATGGAATTAACAATGGGAGAGAGGAAACCAAACCAAACAAGAAAGAGAAAGAGAGCAGGTAATTTGCTTCAATCTGCATTCAAACTCTGTCCTTTCTGGTTCTTTCTCTGAATGAGACATCTCTCTCCATCGTGAGTCTTTTGGAGCTTACTTATAGCCCTGCATTTCTGAGAAGAGTCCGGTCTATCAAAGTTGGTCATCACACCTATGTTGTATCTGTAATAGCGTACATTTTTTTCCTGGTTCTGCTCTTCTCACTCAGAATCAGTTCATATAAGCCTCTCCAGGTAGATATGAAGTCCATCTGCTCTTCATTTCTTATGGTGCAAACCCTGAGGACGCTTGGGGTGCTTGCTGCTACACCCATCTATTTTGATTTCAACAAGGCATTTTATGCATAGCATGAGCTGGACAGCACTATCATTAACTAAATATATCTCTGACTGAATGTCTTTACCTAAGGGATACAGTTAGGGATTGGACCTATAATTTTATAGCATGGGGAATTCTACTGATGCAGATTGGCACCTTTTCTGTGATTTAAATCTTAGAGAGTTACTTTGAGCACTAAAAGGTTAAGTGACTTGCTCAGCGTCACACAGCTAGCATATGTTTCAGATGGGACTTGAATCCAGATATCCTTGGTTTCAAGACTGGTTCTCTGATCAATAACCCCTGCTGCCTCTAACTTAAAGAATATTGCATAATAATAGGATCATACACTTAGAGTTGGAAGGGACATTTGAGGCTGTTGAATCTAACCTCCTCATTTTACAGATGAGGAAACTAAGGCATAGATTAATTTGCCCAAGATCACACAACAATTAAGTGTCTTGAGACTAGATTTGAACTTAGGTCTTTCTGATTCCATGGCCATTGGTGGCATTGTGGATAGAGCAGTGGGCTTAGAATCAGGAAGACTCATCTTGGTTCAAATCCAGCCTCACACACTTATTAGCTGTGTGACACTGGGAAAGGCATTTAACCCTGTTTGCCTCAGTTTCCTCATCTTTAAAATGAGCTGAAAGAGGAAATGGAAAACCACTCCAGTATCTTTGTCAAGAAAATCCCAAATAGGGTTATGAAGAGTCAGACACGACTGAACAAAATGCCTCTTTAATTTATATCATCTTGAAGGAAAGCGATTTTATGCATACCGTAGACTTTGTCTTTAGAAATGTTTTAACATTTTAAAATCTATGAACTCAGATGAAAACAAGAAAGGTACATTTATCAACCTTGCAGATGGCACAAACTTAAAGAAGCGCCTATGTTCTTGATGACAGAAGTGGGATTTGAAAGGATCTTGAGAGTTAGCTCAAGGTTGGAACCTTGAGCTAAAACTATCGAGATGAAATGTAACTGGCTTAAATAGAGTCCTGTGCTTTGATACAAAAGATCAACTGTTAAAGTACAGGATAGAGAAAACTTGACTTAAAGGAAGTAGTTTATGTGGAAAATATTTAAAGATTTTAATTGATGACAAGCTCAATATTAGTGAACAGTAGAATGTTGGTGTAAAAGAAAAAAATACAATCTACTTATTACTATCTAGTTTAGTATATTATATATAGTCATATTATACTATACTGTGCTAATATAGTAATACTACACTATGCTATACTATATAGGGTATACATAGTATACTGTACTATGCACTATAATATTATATTGCAGTAATATAGTATTGTATATTATTAATATAGTGTTATATATAATATATTACATTTTATTATATATTACTATATGTTTACATCTAGTTATTTTATATATTTTATTAATGCAGTGTCAAAAATTTAGTATTCAAAGTTGCCAAGAGTTTAGTGTGAATGCGTTCATTTCCTTTGGACATTTCTATCTCCAGTCATAAAAATATCTCTAACAAGTCCCTTTTCTTTGGAGAGGTAAAGGCAAAGCAATTGGGTTTAAGTGATTTGCACATGGTCACACACAGCTCGTCAAGTGTCTGAAGCCGGATTTGAACTCAGGTTCTCCAGACTCCAGGATAGGTGCTCTAATCACTGCATCACCTAACTTCCCCTAGGTCATTCATGTCTATTCACAAAACTTGAATAGTTCATTGTTAGTATTGATAATAAGTATGACAAAAAGCATTTAATAACTAGTGGTTTCTGGTTCCTTCCCTGAGTTATTTCTTGGTTTGGTGTATGAAGCTTTCTTTATAGAAATCTACTGGCGTAACAAGGCTCAGGGCAGCTAGGTGGCACAGCAGATAGAGCACTGGGCCTGGAGTCAGGAAGACTCACCTTTCTGGCCTCAGACACTATGTGACCCTGGGCAAGTCACAACCCTGTTTGTTTCAATTTCCTTATCTGTAAAATGAGCTTAAAAAAGGAAATGGCAAGCCATTGTACTACCTCTGCTCAAAAACCCCAAATGGGGTCACGAAGATTCAGAAACAACTGCACAAGAAGGCTCAGGTACACTATTACTATCCTTATTAATACTGCTGCTATTAGGTAATTACTATTTGTTGAACTTCAAAAGTAGGGAATTCAAAGCCACAACCTGAAATTCATTTTGTAGCCTCGTACATGAGGGGCAGTGTGGTGTAGTGGATAAAGAGCTGGCCTCAGAGCCAGTAAGACCCAGGATCAAGTCCAATCTCTGACTGAGCAAGTTTTAACCTCTCAGTGTACCCAGGTAACTCTCTGAGCCTATTAAGTGGCAAAGTATATAAGCATCTGTGTTGGTGGGGAGAGTTTACTCACTGAACATTAATAAAATCATAGGCCAAACTCTTTGTGTGTGTGTGCTCACACACCACACACTCATTAATAAATCTACATAAGACAGTTTTGAAATTGAATAAAAGATGGCCAAAAGTAGATTAATTCTAATGTAATTCCTATAGGAAGTGGTTATATCAAGGAGGGGATAAGACCTTAACTCTATGCCAGCAATAACTTATATACTTTTTTTATAAAATATGTCATCCAGCAACATTCAGAATAAACCATGTTTGCATGACTGAGATAAACAGAGAACAAATTTTAGCCAAATTACCCTTGGTTTAACTGGAGAATATTGGAGAATCACTTTACTAACAATGGAAAATGGGCCTTTGCAGAGTTGCATATTCTGTATGCCGTGTATTTTGTTTTGTGTTTTTGTTTTGTGTTTTTGGTTGTTTGTTGTTTTTTTTTACCTTGCCTAGACTTGCCAAGAATCACTTTTTTGAAGGGGGGAAGATATTATACCTTCTCCATTTTTCTGGCAAAGTCTTCCTTAGCCTTCACTCACATTTTAATCTTTTTGAAAATGAATTCTATACATCGTTTTCCAAGATTGAGTGTGATGGCAATGTCAATGGGGGACAAAAAGGATCAGACCTGAGACAAGAGAATCTCATTAAATGAAGTCAGGTGACTCATTAGTTATGGTTGTTAAGTAAGTGCTCTGAAGTAAGCTGATCAATGGGGATTTAGGCAAAAATGGATGTCAGCCATTAGAATCAACTGGGGTAATATGGTGCAGTAGAAAAGGGATGGATTTGGAGTCAAAAGTCCTTGGCTTGAATCCCAGACATGCAACTTCCTACATGTGTAACCTTGGCCAATCTATTTGCAAAATGAGGGAGTTGAGCTACTTGGTATTTTTCAGCTTCAAATCTGCAATCCTGTCTACAATTCCATGATTCTGTTATCTTTATTTATCTCAACTGTTTCAAGTGAACCAAATTATTTTTCATATTTAGTATTTATTTTTCATTAATATTTATTATTTCCCATCTGACACAAGGAAATTACTGCTTTTTTTTAACAGAGCATTCTCACCAAGGATTTCTTTCCCTTCAATTCACAGCAGCAGCAGAGAAGGAGATTTTAGATACCCGTGAATATCCATGCCATGGACCTCCTTTCCTCCAACTTAGAGGATCTGCAATGTCACTACATTATTCTATACACTTACAGAGATCTAAAGTCTTGTCTGACTTAGGGGATGATCTGTCTTTGATTTACTATAGCGAGAAGTGATAACCCTGTAGCTATACTGGCGATAAGCCTCTCTGAATTTAGGTAGACAGATTCCTAAATGACAGAAATATTTGTCACTAAGCTTAAATGGAAAGCCTTGGCAGCTAAGAATCCAAGGCCTCCTTCTTATCAGGATGACGTAAGAGAGTGGAACATCAGTGAAAGATCATCTAGTTAACATTAATGAAATGCCAACAATGAGTAAAGTGTGACACTGAAAGTTTATGTCGTACCCTTATGCCAAAACATCATATGTATCTAATCTAAGGCATTGAGTATGACATAATATTATTGCCTTGCTCCATAATTTTGGCACTCCTTACGTTAGGGAGATGTCTACAACTTGCACTTATAGTCATGATTTTGGTCCCCAGAAGGTGCGTGATATGTCAAATTCTAGAGCTTACCCTATAAGTATGCATTTCTATTCATGTAGCTCATGAGTCCCCACAAGGGCGCTTCCAATGAACAATCAATAAGCCAATATAATTACATATTAACAAAGGCATTAAGACTCCGCAAATTATTCCCTATTGATAACAACTTAACGCATTAATATTCCACTGCTTTTGTTATCTATTCTTGATTTTCTATAACTTTATAAAGCTATGGTTGGTAAGGATCCCACGGGAATCAAGTTCCCACCCTCTCTTATGGAGAGAAACTAGGAATTTCAGATGAATCTTGGGTCAGTCCAACCTTAGTTCATTTCAAATCTAAATAACCTTAGATAAAATCAGAAAATTGGAGCCCTGACCTAATGATTCTGATTCACAGAGAGATCCATTTAGAAAGACAGCACTGAATTTGACCTGGATTCAGATACTGATTCTACCACTTACTAGCTTATAGGGCCTTAGAAAAAACATTTAATTTTTCTGGGACTCATTTTTTTCATCTGTAGAAAATTAGAGGGTTAGAAAATTTAAAACTCAGGGGCAGTTAGGTGGCACAGTGAGTAAAGCGCCAGTCCTGGAGTCAGGAGGACTGGAGTTCCGTTCCAGCCTCAGACACTTACACACACACACACACACACACACACACACACACACACACACGCCATGTAAACTTGAGCAAGTTACTTAACCCCAATTGCCCTCCAAAAGACAAAAAAAAAAGAAAAGAAAATTAAAAACTCTTTTCCAGCTGAAGATCCTAGAACCAATTGCTCCCCAAATGATTTGAAAATCTTAAAATGAACTAGATGTGAACCAATGTGGTCTATCAGTGGTATAGATTCTTATCAGTTTATATTGCCATCTAAATTATTCAATGACCTCATCCCTGTGGGTGATCCTTCTAACTCTTCATATTTTATTATACGCACACCTTTTCATACCATGTGATTCTTATCCAAATCTTTTAGATGCCAAAGGGCACCTACTCAATATGCTAGAGGCCTTTCTCTAATTTTCTCGTACTTCTTTGAATGCTGGTGAAACACTACCTGTTATCCCTCGTTTGAGTTAATTGACTTTCCCACCTCATTATTTTCATTTTACATATACATAGTGTTGTCTCTTCTGCCATTTTTAGGCACACAAATTATCACTGAAAATACATTAGAGTTGGCCTACACCTGATGTGTATATCTCCATTGTCCTGCTTTTTGTGTGTCTGTAGCGGCAACCACACCGGCATGCCCAGGATGGCTGCTAGCACAGGCTCTTAGATCTGCCTTACTAGAAAAGCTAGCTGTTTAAGGGGTCAACAATCTTTTTAAATTACATTCAATAGTTCAGAGGGAAAAGTCAGCACCCTGAACTTCAGAGAAAATACAAGCAGAGAAATAAAGCCTGATAGGATTCTGGCTGCCTGAATCAAAGCAATTTTGCTATACACTTTACATACATCTCTGGATCTAAAGAACCTTTACATCTGAGCAGTCGGGGACCCCTGAACATACTGTCACTTAAAATCTCGACCAGGGAATCACAAGACCCTTCTCATAAGGGAGCCACCAAAGTAAAATACCAACTTGAAGAATATACACACTTCTCAGAGTCAGTCACAACCCTCATGACTCAGTGCCTAATTAGAAATTAGCAAAGGGTGTGAAGTCCTTCCTACAAGCAAGCTTCCCTTAATGGGATCCATGTGAGGCCTATTAATAGGTGGGGACTATCTTAAATCCCATTAACAATACAGTGTCCCATAATTTTGATTCTTGAATGGTTGTGACGTTGCATAATTTATAGTCTTTTTGCATTACCAGAAATATATAGGCATTAAAAATTTAGGATTTTTGTGTCAGAGGACAGTGTATGATCATTGAAAACTTTTCAGTTTTGCACATGCAATCTAGCTCACTAATTTGGAGACAAAATAATTTTCCATCTGCACTGCCTAAGGTATTGGAATTGATGTAGTGACCCAAAGAACTCCTCATCCATCTGCATGTTAAAATTGGACAATATTAAGATGGCTAGGTGGTACAGTGAATAGGGCACTGGCCCTGGAGTCAGGAGGACCTGAGTTCAAATCCGGTCTCAGACACTTGATACTTACTAACCATGTGACCTTGGGCAAGTCATTGCCCTGCCTCCCCCCCTCCAAAAAAAAAAAACTGGACATCTGCTCTTTATCCACCTATCAGTAAATGTGCTTATTGATTGCTATAGACTGACATCATTTGAGCATCATTGGAGAGATTATGTATCTCAGTGAGGAGGTCCTACAAAATTTTGGATCCTATTGCAGTTAGAACAGTGTCATCAGAAAATAAGAGCATGTAAAGAATCTCGCCATCTACAGGCATCCTTCTTCCTTTCAGAATCTGCATAGTTATTATCCAAGATTGGAAAACACATTTGATGAATGCATGTATCCCTATTTCATGGGTTTTTGATACTGATAAGAACAAGATCTGACCACCAAGTAGCATTGATACCCACTATTCTGGTCTTGTTCAACAAGATTGATCTGGCATTGAGTGTTCTAATTAGTGTACCAGTCTTGTATCATCTCAAACCGTTTGAGATGATATCTCAAAGTTGTCTCAATCTGCATTTCTCTCATCAATAATGATGTAAAGCATTTTTTCACATGACTATATATAGCTTTAATTTATTCATCAAAAAACTGCCAGTTCATATCCTTTGACCATGATTTTTTTTTCATCTAAAGAATGCCATGACAGATGCTTCAATGGATCTGTGAATTCATATTTGTGGGTAATCCTTTCAATGACACAGATCACAATTGACCTATACTTGCCTGTCCTATTTGCCTCTGGTCTGTATCCTCCCATAAATTTGCCATAAAGGGCACATTGGGAATTCATCATCTATTCTTCTATCTTTCCTTCTGATGAACCCATATTCCTCTTTTGTTCATTCATTTCTTCCATGAAATGTTAAAGGTGGTGTGGAAATTGTCGATCAATAGGCAATAAACATTAAGCACTTACAATGTGCCACATGCTGTGTTAAGTGCTGAGGATACAAATAAAAAATGGAAAGACAGTCTCTGCCCTCAAGGAACTTACAGTCTAATGGGAGAAGACGATATTTGAAAGGATCCTGTAAAGGGTTGGGAAGGGCGAGGGGGAAACAGAGGCTACCCAGAATAAAGTGACTGATGGGAAATGAAGAAGCATTGAATAAAACCAACCTCAGGGTCAGGAATATCTAAGTTCAAGTCCCTGGGCAACCCGGGACAAGTCACTTGACTAGAAGCTCAAAGTATAGAGCACTGGAGTCAAAAAGGTCTGAATTAAAATATGGCTTCAGATATTACTAGTTGTATGACTCTGGGCAAGTTGCCTAAACAGTCTACCTCAGTTTCCTCAACTGCAAAGCTGTAAAATAATAGCATCTACCTCTCAGGGTTATTGGGAAATAATATTTGTGAAGTACCTGGCACACAGTAGGTTTAATAAATGCTTATTTATTTCCTTTCCCTTCTCAGTTCTCCAGGCAACTTTCTAAGACTGTAAGTTACAGAGAAAGTGCAAAGATGTATGGACAGAGAGAGTTAATTCTTTAAGAATTCCCTTTACTGGGGCGGCTATGTGGCTCAGTGAGTAAAGTGCTGGCCCCAGAGTCAGGAGGACCCAAGTTCAGTTCCGGCCTTAGACACTTAATACCCACACAAAAATAAACTAGCCGTGTAACCTTGGACAAGTTACTTAACCCCATTTGCCCTCCAAAAAGCAGAATTCCCTTTACCAATGAAATCACAGGTCTGTCTGTTTATCCTACCCCCAAAATCCATAGAACATATATTTTTGCTTTGAACAAGTGAGACAAAAATACAAAATGATCCTAATCTTCCATTGCTCCCTTCTCTTTCTGTAAGGAAAGATGCAGAAAGGCAGAAAAGATGGCAAAGAATTCTAAGGATCATTTCATTTTTAGGCTAAAAGAAAAAGATCAACTTAATTGCTAATGGCCTAAATGAGAGGCCTTTGCCTAATAACCAGAGAGGTAGAAGACTGATAGAAATGACTAAACTATATCAAGATTGGCATTCTTGCTGTCAATGAAATCTAAAGTCATAAAGAATTTGCAGAAGATGAAGTAGAAAAACCTGGCAATGAATCTGCCAAGATTCTAAAAACAAATTTCATACTTAATAGATGCTTATTATTTATATAACTATTGGTTTGATAATGGGCACAGGTGAATATCTAAGAGGCTGATAGATGGATAAGATCAAGGTAGTAAAATGTCCTTATTGCCAAAACTAATTTGCATATTTAATGCAATGTTAAAAAATAATAAAGTTTTTTAGAAAAATCTTAATTAAATTTACCCATAAAAAACCACATGGGCAAAATGTCAAGGATATGTTATATTGGAAAGAATATTGATAAGAGGGAGCTTGTACTTACAGACTTTCAAATATAGTATAAAGATAGTGTATCCTAATAATTAATGAACACAGATTTCTAGGTTGTACTTAAAACTTTTTCTACTTGGTAAAAAATAGTCAGAATACGTTCCCACTGAAAGTGCTTTATAAAACTCAGGACCAGTCACCTCAACACTAAAATAAGACCCCAGAAAAGAACTTTCATGTAAATGCATATAATAATATGGGAGGAATATTATGGGAGGTGATATTATGGGAGGAATATGAAGGAGGTGACTTCAAAGTTAGGAAGACACAGGTTTGTTCTTGCTTTTGACAATTCTGGCTATGTGACCCTGAAAAGATCACAACCCTTCAATGCCCCAGCCAACTCCTTATGACTAAACATCACAAAGGAGGTATGGATCTGCATTTGTAAAAGTTTCCTTATATCAATGAATTCATAGGTCTTGTCCATTAAAGCAGTTATCATAAAAAACCAAATGATACTGGGGGAAGAAGAATGGGGGGAAAAAGAGATGTCAGCTATCTAAAAAATACTTTCTTAAAAAATAAAGTTTATATAAACTGGTAGAAAATAAAAACTAAGGTGAAGATTTATTACTTAACATACATGCTTGGGAAACCTGATTAGAAATATCTCATGAAATGGATTTCGATCCATATTTCAGACATTATGTCTCAATAATGGAATAAGGTGTTTATCTCAGCTTGGGGGAGGAAGGATGACTTTGTTAACACTAAAAAGCTAGAAGGAATTATTAGGAACAAGACAGATGACCTTAACTAAAAATAAAAATTCCAGTAAAATGATATAATACAAATAAAAAGAAAACTATCATATTGAAAAATATGTTTTAGTCAATGGAACACATAAAACTTGACATATAAAACATAAAAGAAGCTGTTAAATTTATGGACATTTCCTAGTTGGTGATTTTAAGTGGTCAAAGGATATAAAAAGACAGCTTACAAAAGAAGAAACTCAAATTATTAATACTCACTTTAAAAAGGTTCCATATCATATATAATTAAAGAAGTACAAATTAAAACCACCCTCAAGTACATCACACTGACCAAATTGGCAATAATATTCAAAAACAAAGAATCAATGTCAGCTAGGCTGTGGACAGATAAATTCAGTAATTGTTGATGGAATTGCAAGGCAGTAGTCTTTTTGGAAAATTATCTGGCAGCATATAGTGAAAGATATAAAAGTAATCATACTTTTTAAACTTTGTATTTCCACTATTGGCTATTTTCCCTGAGAATATTTATAAAAAGAAATTTTAAAAATTATTTTTACTCTGAGAATGTTCATAAAAGAAATATTAAAAATTATCTCTTCAAATATTTTTAAGGAGAAGTATTTTAAATTTTTAAAAACTGGAAGCCACCTAAATGCCCAACAATATGGCAAGGGTTAACTACATTGTGATGCATAAAATGTAATGGAATACAATCATACATTTTAAAATCACTGAGCTTGAGAACTATAAAGAAATCTGGAAGGAATTTTATGAAATAATTCAAAGTAAACAATAAAAAGGTAAACCAAAATAAGAGCATGTACTAAGTACAACCACATAAGAAAATGAATGGAAAGAAACCAACCAAGAATAATGCTGAAGTAGAGGAAATGACTGAAAGTCATTTCATTGTAGACACTGAAATAAATATATTCAAATGTGAATTGTACCATAGAAAAATTGGTTTTCTCAACATCTAATGTTGTTTATATGAATGAATTTAAAAAGAAAGCATCAGTAAGAATGATGAAAGTCAAACAGTAGTAACTTTATGTAGACAGTAGAGAAAATCTAAAGCAAAGGAGACAACAAAATCACAAAGAAGAGCCAGAGAGAAAAAGTAAACTGAAGAAAAGGACTGATAATAAGAACTACAGGAGAACTGGTCTGTGGTCTTTCCCTGATGTTCCCAAAGAATGGGTCACTTAATATCATTGGTTCTAACTTTGAAAAACTAGTTAATATTATATTAAATTAATTCCATAGAATTCTGAGAAACATAATGTCATAACTGACAAATGCTTTGAATAACAAATGTACAATATTATGAAAAATACGCACATGTACGTTTAGTTTAGGATTAGGAAATGGAAGAAACCAAAGGCTTGTTGATTATTCCAAAACCTGATGCCTGCATACCATGAATGTTTTCATTAATAAGAAAATTGGGAGGCATTGATCTCAGATACTAAACATGATCACACCCACAAAAATAAAGTTGACTATATCTTTAATACATCATGACTGATATCAAAATGGAAATTGTTTCCAAATCAGTTATCTGTATATAGTCAAATCATTGCCAGGTGAAACTAGATAAAAATCAATACCAAAAGGATAAAGATGTCCTCATCTTTAAGGAACGGTAGCTGTATCCTGACATATCTTTTGACTGAAAAAACTGGGAAACAAATAAAAGTAGATATTGACTATCATTTCTTAGAGAAACTTAACTGATAGAAAGCAATCATCACAATGATTGCTCAGAATAGCAAACATTTGATCTTCTTGCCAGAATGAAAGATGATGCTGCCAAAGTTAACACCAGTTCAGAATATAAGCTCATTTATGGAAAGTTGATTTGGAAAAAAAAAGCAGCCAAAAGAAGTGTTGGACAAAGTTTTCACACTTCACACATAGAAGGAGACATTGGTTGCATTTATTTAAAAAAATTCCATAGGAGATATTTTAGGAATTATCCAGTTTATTGTAACAATGGAAATTGCCAAATCAAATAGTTCAATCCTAGGTCAGAGAAGAAGAAGGGGGAGGAGGAGGAAGAGGAGGAGGAAGG
>NW_027185616.1:17855626-17863250 GCF_028583685.1 Petaurus breviceps papuanus
AGAAAGAAAGAAAGAAAGAAAGAAAGAAAGAAAGAAAGAAAGAAAGAAAGAAAGAAAGAAAGAAAGAAAGAAAGAAAGAAAGAAAGAAAGAAAGAAAGAAAGAAAGAAAGAAAGAAAGAAAGAGAGGAAGGAAGGAAGGGAGAGAGGAAGAAAGAAAGAAGAAGAAAGTTTCTGCAATGGTAGGTCATTGCTCACTTCACACATAGAAACAGATATTGGCTACATTTACAAAACAAAATTCCACAGAAGATATTTTGGGAATTATCCAGTTTATTGGATCAATGGACATTGCTAAATCAAATAGTTTAATCCTCATTCAGATAACCTCCGCCAAAAAAAAATCACAATGCCAGGTCACTAAGGAGAGCTTCCAGGGACAGCATAATATTTTTGCTCCTACTTACCTCTGGGAAAGTGCAGAGGACTTGGTAGCCAATTGACAAATTCCTTATTTGACTCTTAGCCTAAGATTTTTCTTTCCTGATTTATTTATTTGGCTCTTGTATTAGACAGTTGATTTCCAAATATTCTGCCTTTTATTTTGTAGTCTGCAAATGGAGGCCAAGTGACCAAGTATACCCCCAAAAGAAAAAAATATATACACATACACATAGGAAAGCATAAAATATACATGTTTTCAAGGTTAACGATAAAAGATGTACCAAAAATTGAAATAAGTGCAATCCTACATAATTTAATTGCAATGACAAGGATTCGTTGAAAATATAACTACAAAGAAAAAAAACATGAACAGAATAGACAAAAAATAAATCTCAAAGAGTCATTTATAAAAGATCGGACAATGAAATTTATTTTTAATATAAAGTGAAGGTGATGCTGGACTGGTCCTTATAAATATGCTCTTTAGAAATTAAATTGAAAGAAAATGCAATTAGTAGTTTCCAGTTTTTTCTATGAGAAAATTGCTAAGATGATCAGCATTATCAGATAAGAGAGCTTTGGAAAATTCCTGACCCAGAGTTTAGCAACCCTCAGTGATTGAATTTATGCTGAAGAAATTTTATAAATTCTTTTTTTAAGAAGGTACCCATTTTAAAATTTTATTTTTGCTTGCTTAATGTTGCTTTTCATTATGGTAGTCTTTTCCAGATATCTCAATCTTATTGGACTGTGAGCAGGGATTTTCTGTTTCTTTTCTTTGTATTATCAGAACTTAGCCCAGTGACTGGCACGCAGTAGGTTCTTAGTAACATGCTTGCTGACTGACTAACTGACCCTATTCCATCCCTAGCACCACCTAATGTTTGTAACAAAATAAAAATTAATTAAAATCATCTATACAGTGACCTCCTCAGACAGCATATGCAGTATTCCACACCCATAATGCCCACCTCTGCAAAGGAAGAAAACAGATGCATTTGGAGGAATTTATGTGAATTTATGAAATGAGTCTTAATCAAATTTAGTCTTCTCCAAGTGAGCTTTAACTATCTCATCCTAACTCCCCAGAGGGTCAGATCTTCTAGTCCATGAAAGAATGAGAAGCTTCTTTACTTTAACTTCATAAAGTTTGAAATTCCATTAACTGTGCTATTACTTCCAATAGTATTCATCCACTTCAGCTGGGGCGAGTGGAAATGCTTAATCTTTGTTTCCATATATAGGATCACATATCTAGGGAAGGGCTATATCCCATATATGAGGAAGGGACCTGATGGCCACCTGGTCCAACCCCCCTTAATTACTTGTCACTTGGCTGTCTGTTTGCCCTCTCCCATATGTAACATTATCAGCATCACCTATCCTCAATTGAAGGCAACTAGAGAGGGCAGGAATTCTATGTGACTTAGAATCAAAAGTTTTCATTGGAAGAGATTGAGACTTGCCTAGTGTCACCCAGGACTAAAACCCAGATCTGCACGAGTAGGCACTTTAAAAATGCCAGTTGATGAATGTTAAGTACTAAATGATATTATCAAAAACATTGTCAGTTCCTACAAACTGACAGTGAATTTTTTTTGTTTGTTTTTGACAAAATAGTGCCTTCTAAAGAAAAGTATATTTTGCCGCGATGTCATGGCAAGCATGGAGGATTTGGTGTCAAAGGGCATGGGTCTGTTTCCCAGTTCTGCCAATGATTACCTGTATGACCTTTGGCAAAGAAAGAAGGAAACACACATTTACTAAGCTCCAACTACACTGTGCTAAGAGTTTTGTGTTTGTGTTTGTGGTTGTGGTTTGTCCTTCATTCTGGAAGAGGGCCATGACATCAGGGAGACAATGATGTGACTTGCAATTGAATTGGATTTGAGTGAAGGAGAGTGCAAAGTCACCAGCCTCACTTTCTCCTCCAGAGCCATCTGGGTCCAGTGGCCAGATATAGATCAGGACAACTAGAGATGGCCCAGGATGCATAAGAGCTTTCTAAGCATTATCTCATTGGTCCTCACAACTTGCCTGGGAGGGAGGGGCTATAATTATCTCCATTTCACAGATGAGAAAACTGAAGCAAACAGAAGTCAAGTGACTTACCCAGGATCACACAACTAGTGACTGAGGCTGGATTTGAATTCTGATCTCTCTAACTCTAGGCCCACTGCTCTATCTACTGTACCACTTACAAGGGCCTCCATTTCCCAATCAGTGAAATGAGGGTATTGGACAAGGAGATCTCTGAAGTTATTTCCATTTCTAATATATGATCCCTTTATATGTATATGTGTATGTATGCATGTATGCATCATCCCATTACTTTACAATCATCCATTGCTACCATACTTGAGTAGAAGATATTAGATGTCCTGCATTCTTTTGAACATCATTACAACATCTTTCTAGCAATAAATGTGAGGACAGTCAACATTGCTGGAGCACCTTGAGCTTTCATGGGTAACGTAACCCTGGGAAGGGACCAGCTCCCCTTAGCTCACCCATGAATCCTTTAAGTGGATATGATTTGTGTGCCTTAAGCAATTCACAAGAATATCACCCCCATTGTTATTTTGTAAGTAACAACCTACGGTGGCTTCAGACAGAAGAAACTTGAATTTTTTTGCCTTTTGGAGGGCAATTGGGATTAAGTAACTTGCCGAAGGTTACACTGCTAGGTTGTGTGTGTGTTAAGTGTCTGAGGCCAGAACTTGGGTCCTCCTGACTCAGGGGGTGGTGCTTTACTCACTGCGCCTCCCAGCCGCCCCAGAAGAAACTTGAATTAAGTAATTCTAAATTCTCTAGAATTTCTCAGTCTACTACTCAGTACTTTTTTTTTGGTGTTTCGTAATTCCCTCTCAATAAACCACTGCAGTGACCGTAGAAACCTCAACATTGACAGGGCCTAGCTTCTTCGGTCCTTGTGCTCCTCACCTCCCAAACCCTCCCTTGTAATTTAGCACATTTTACATGTGTATTTTATTTCATGCTTTTATTCATTCAAGTCTTCCCTGCCCCCATTTCAGAAGTAACAAAAGAAACTGTATCAAATCAATAAACGCTTAGCTGAGAGACAGAGGCCCACTTTTGGCCCACTGGGCAGAGGAGGCTTGGTGAGCGTAAATGAGCAAGTCTTAAAAAAAAAATATATATATATATATATATATGATGAACATTAAGACCCAAATGAGAACTGGTTTGTCTCCCAAATCAATACTTAAATGAAAGAACTGATGATGTTTTCACTGAGGCGGAAAGAGTGACAGACAGCTTCTTGACAGGGGATTACCTAGAGAGAAAAGACAGAGTGGTAGTTCTGTCTCACTTTTAAGGAACAGAATTAAGATAGAGAAAGGAGGGAAGTGGGAGGGAGAGCTGAGAGGCTAGACAAGGACCAGACTTGTCATTTTTTTTCCCTTGTGTTTTTCCTTTGGGCTCAGTTACACACATCTCACCATGGCTAAATAAAAAGGCCTGCATGCTGCTGATGGATGGGCAATTACTTTGGTGCAGGGTCCCAGCAGTAGCTTTGGGGACCATTTGGCCAGGATCTGCACCAAGAGGTGGTTGTTGACATGCATGGCCCACTCAGCTCTTTCAAGTGGCATTACGGAAAGTTTTTTGGGTGCCTACATATTACTTTGGGGTGTGGTAAGCATTTCTGTCTAAGAGAAGGAAAGGTTCTTGAGTTCTCTTAATAGAAGGTCATTGACATTATGAAATGTGTAACTGAGGGAAAAAAGAGAAAAAACAAAAGCCCTCGAAAATCCTTAGACTGATCTTGAGAATGTGTGATTTCAGTTGTTTATACTTGATACTGGTGATTCTAATTCTATCTCTTAGTACATGTATGAGCAGAGGTGTGGTGATAAATATATAACAATTGGCTCTCCCAAAAATTAAACGGTAAGTAGAGCACACTTTTAAGTTTAATAAACATTATTAACATCTTCTACATTGCTTTCTTAAACTTAGGCAATCAACAAAAAATAAATCAAGCCCTTGTTTGTAGCATTTACTGATTTCTGAGGTGTAATATCTACACTGAAATTTTAACAATAGGCTCTCTGCCTCTGGAGTCCTAACCTCTTCAGGGAAACAGTTAGGCTAGGTAACTGCTAAAATCCAACCCTAAATCTATGATTCTGTGAGTATACACACATCAATAGTAGTCACTCTTTCTCCCTCCACCCAATTCCCACCCCTTTCCCCAGTGGTTCCATTCCCATAATCCAAAAGGGAGGCTGGAAAGTTTGTAAAATACCTTTAGGCACAGACAGAAGAAGGCTTCTCTGGTTGGGGGACAGAGTTTTAATTCTTGCCTTGACACCTATGACCTTAGCCCTTGCCTAAGCATATCAGGATTCTGGTCATTTAGCCCAAAGTATCCTAGAGCCCTACTGCTAGGTGTGGGAAAGAGACCTCTAGGAGCATTCTTTTGGTGCTGAAAAAGTAGAAGAAAGAAAAATCCAAGTCTAATTTTCTAATTTAGACTTATGATTAGGTGTCCTGGTGATTTCTGGTTGTAAACAACTTGCCTCAGTCAATCAACAAGTATTTTTTTAAAGTTTTATAGAGGTAGGTTTTATTTATCTTTTTGTAATTCATTTTTTTGAAAATGTTAGTTCCAAATTCTCTCCTTTCCTCACACTCCTCCTCCATCCATTGAGAAGGTAAGCAATATGATACCTATAATACATGTGAAGTCATGCAAATCATATTTCCATATTAGCCATTCAAGAAGTATTTATCGAGCAACTGCGATGTACCAGAAACTGAGCTAATCCATGGGGTTATGAAGAAAGACTAAAAACAAAAAACAAAAACCCGAACTAGTCCCTTATCTCAGAGAGTTTACAGTCTAGTGGCAAAGACAGCATCCAAACAACTATTAACAAATAAGATATAAAAAGGATAAATCGGGGATTACCAGCCAAAGACATAACCAACAAATAAGACTGAGTGCTGGCTACTAGATTCCAGGAATTAAATCAGGCAGATTCAAGTTGAATTCAACCAAACGAGTCTACTCAAATTTAGTCACTAGATAGAGTGCCAGGCTTTGAATCAGGAAGGAGTGAATTCAAATCCTGCCCAAGACAATACCAGCTATGTAACCCTGGGCAAATCAATCATCAAATTCAGTTCAGTCATTTTTTTAAATTCATTTAGAGTTTTCTTAGCAAAGATCCTACAGTGATTTGCCACTTCCTTCTCCAGCTCATTTTACAGATGAGGAAACTGAGGCAAATGGGATGAAGTGACTTGCCTAGGATCACACAGCTAGTAAATGTCGGAAGGCCAGATTTGAACTCAGTAAGATCAGTCTGACTCAAGACCTGGTACTCTACCCACTGTGCCACCTAGCTGCCCAAACAAATATATTTTGTTGTTCAGTCGTTTTTCATGGTCTAACACTTCATGACCCCATTTGGGGTGGAGGAGGTATGGAAGAGAAAATAACATAGTCCTACCTCATTTGGTTTCAGTCAATACAAGAACTGTATAGTCACCGTCCAAGAGGAGAGTTTTTGTACATGCATGAGACAAGATATTCTTTTGGTTCAAAACTGTTGTATGTAATGAATCACGTGGATTAAAATGAGGTGACTTTCTGTTCATTTATGGGATAGATCCTCCTTCTTCTTGATTCAGAACTATCTCAATCCTTGAAAAAGAGACACCACCCCTTTGACTTTACTGAGATTGGAAGAAAGATGTTTCTTTGCTATTTGAGTTAGAGTTTATGAGAAACCATGTAAATAAGAAGGAATGTGCCAAAGCACATATGACTTACCTTGGTCAACTCCATTAAGTGGAGCATCAAGATCCAGGTTCTCTGGGAAGGGGCACAGCTGGTGAATAATGGGGACAAACTTGCCTGCAAAGACAAGGACTCGTGTTTCCATTACAAGAAATTGGTTTTGCCTTCATTGAGTTCAAAGTCTCAAACTGGAATGTGATACAACTACAAATGAAAATAATATGCAATAAAAAATGATACTAGGCAAATAAACCTAGCTGGAGTAGGAAGGCACCCCGAAGGAAAGATAGGAGATGGCATGTGCCAGGTCAGTCAAACCACTACCATCACCTCAACCTTTACATCCTCTCTGACCCCAAGGGAGACAGCCTAAGATCGTGGACTAAACATCTTTGGGAATAGCAGTGTCTTCCCCACCACTAGTCCCATTTGCAGCCTCGCCCTCATGGTCATTGTCCTGGGCAACAATCCTGGTAGAGAGGAAGCCTGGAAGCTGCTGCAGGACCTACAGTTACAGGTACTCCAGACCCAGAAAACAAAGTTCTGGCCTTGGCACTCTCCAGTGGTTCAGTATCAGAAACTGAAATCATTTTGTCAGTGAAAATGGCATTAAGGGTGATTCATTACTGTTTGCTTTGCTACTGAACCCTAAGGACAATGGGACCTTTCTTTATGACTTGTGACTCAACTTGATATATGTATTCTCCCCCATTCGAATATGACTTCCTTGAGATAAGAGACTGCCTCAGAGCTCATTTTTATCCTCAGAGCTTAACACTATACCTTGCACATAGTAAGCATCTGATGGATGGTTTTTGATTCATTCATTCATATAACGAAGCATCAAAAGCATGAAGAATGAATGGTACCAGGGATGACAGCCAGGATAGCCCCAACATATTTATTTCATCTTTAATTTGTTCAAACTATTTCTTCATATTGACTAAGTAAACTGACATATCTGATTGATTGAAGTGGCATCTGCTCATTAAGACTACACAGCCTAATATCTACTTGATCCAATCATGTATGAGTATACTTAATTTTATAACATTCCTTTTTATTGAAACTAGGTAGGGAAAAAATGAAGACTATTTAAGAAGACAGTATGATTAATCAATAATCTGATATACTTTTGAGTGTAAACCACTGGGCTAATTGCTGTGGGAGATACAAAGAAGAAGAAAATTTAATTTCCTCAACATTTACAAATGACTGCAAAATGTTTATCAAGAAAAAGTAAGTAATAATCCAAGTAATGAATGAAAAGTGCCAAATGCATAGTGTTTACAATAGGTAGGTATATGAGTTCAGAAGTGGAAGATGACAGAATTTGAGAGTGGAAAGGATCCTTGGGCATCATCTAGATCAATGGTCTTCAAAATTTTTGATTGTGCAAATGAAAAATAATCACCATTTTTCTTTCTTCTTTTCTCTCTCCATATCTCTCTGTCTCTGTTTCTATGTGTG
>NW_027185616.1:17863260-17912300 GCF_028583685.1 Petaurus breviceps papuanus
CTCTCTCTCTGCCTCTCTCCCCCTCTCCTATGTCCCCTTCCCTCCTCCTCCCTCTTTCTGCTTCTGTTTTCTTTGTTCTAGACCTCTTTCCCCCTTTTTCTTTGTCTCTCTCTCTATTTTCCTCTTTCCTGCTCCCTCTCTCTCCTATCTCTTCTCTCTGTATCTCCTTCCCTCTACCCTGCCACTCTTTCACTCACTCTCAACTGCTCTCACTCTTTCTATATTTCTGTATTGTTAATTATATACATTATAAAACTTACACCAAAATAACAATTAAAAGAGATATTCAGTAAAGGAGAAGTAATATTTTATGCTAGAGTCAATAGGGAACCACTGCAGGTAGTAACTTGTGTCTTAGGAAAACTAAATTGGCAACTGTGTGGAGAATGAATTGGAGAAGAGGAGCCTAGTGACAGGAAGGCCAAAAAGATGCTCCTGCCATTGGCCAGGTGAGAGGTGATGAGGCCTGAACTCAGGTGATCATTGTGTGAGTAGTGAAAAGTGGGAAGATTCTAGAAAAGTAATTAGAATTGAGTAACAACTATTTTACTGTGTTATTTTGAAAATAAGTTAACATGTGAAATACCTGAAAGCACTATATAAATGCTACTATTATTGTTATTGTTATGCCTTTACGTTAGTTGTTTTGAGAAATGCAAGGAGAATTGAGAAGATGGAATGCTTACTCTTTGGTCACTACCCTAGACTACATTCTGTGCTAGCTCAAGGATGCTTTTTGAAACCACAAAGTTAACTGGGCATTAGGTAGTGGGTATACTGGAGTTGGTGGGGGGGTGGGAGAGGGAGAGGGGAATTTTTAAAAGACACCTGAATAGTTCCTTCTATGAGGACTCAGGTAGTAATTAGATTATAACTACTATCCTGGAGGCCTGAACCTAACCTCAAAAGAGAGGAGGTTTGGCACTTGCACAGTAGAGGGAGGGAGGAAGGGTTGGAGAAAGCTGGGAGTTGATTGTGTTGGCTATTTGATCGTGCTGGTGAGTAGCCCCCCACCATTGCCTACTCTGGGAAGGGTAGGATGCAGCCCATCTTCCCATACTACCACTGATTTATCATACCCCTTGGGGTCAGTCCATGGCTCCTACTCTGGAGATCACGGATCTAGATAGTACAGTCTGTACCAGACCAAGAATTCCTAATACAATATTCCCATCAAAGGAAAATTCAAGTTTTACTTGACGATCTCTAATGATAGGAGAACCACTGTCTCCCAAGACAATGTCTTCTAGACAGCTCTAATTACACGGAAGTTTTCTTTTCTTTATATAAAGCATTCATGTTCTTTTTTACAACTTCAACTCATTGCTTCTAATTCTTTCCTCTAGAGCCAAACAAGAAAGTATCTTCCATGTGACAGTCCTTCAAATACTTGAAAACAGTTGGCATGTTCCAACCTTTATTACATTCCATGCTTTCCTTTATGAAGGCTGAGTACCCTCAGTTTCTTCCTGTGGTATTCATATGTCATGGTCTCTGGTTCTCTCATCATCCTGGTTGCCTCCTGCTGAATGAGCTCCACTCTGTCACTGTCTCTCCTAAATATAATACTCTACACATGGTCTGACCATGGACAAGAATAAGGAAACTATGTCCTTCTTCATTCTGGTACTATGCCTTTCTTTAGAAAGCCTAAGATCACATTGGCTTTTTTTCTGGTTCCTTTATCATAACATTTTTTTTTCCTTTTTGCCGGGCAATTGGGGTTAAGTGACTTGCCCAAGGTCACACAACTAGTAAGTGTTAAGTGTCTGATCCAGATTTGAACTCAGGTCCTCCTGACTTCAGGGCCAATGCTTTACTCTCTGTGCCACTTAGCCATCCCCTGTATCATAATTTTTACTTATCTGACCTTGAATATGACCCTGCCATATATATATTTTTTTTCCCACGGGAAGTACTGTCTAGCCATCTTTCCAGTCATCTTGTATTCATGAATTTTTTTTTATTTAGCCCAAGGGCAAAACTTTCCATTGACCCCCGTTATATTTCACCATACTACATCCAGGCACTCATCTGAGTTGTTTGAGATTTTTTTCAGATCCAGATCTTGTGTATTACTGGTCCCTCCCAATTTTCTGCCATCTTCAAATGTGACAAGCACATTTTCTATGCCTTCATTGATATAAATGTTAAGGAAAAAAGACCAGGTAGATTCTCAGTGCACACCCTTAGAGACAGCCCTTCAATCAGCATTGAATCCTTCACTAATTACTCTTTTAATCCATTCACAAAAGGGACAGAGTATTTCAGCTTTCTCCTTACTTTCTATTACTGTCCTTCCCTCCATGTTATGCAACAGTTTTCCTCTCCTCTTTAATTCTCTTCTTGTCCCCAGCATAGGTAAAAATATAAAATAAAACAAACAAAAATTCCTTTTTGTTGTCCTAAACAAGCACACCAGTTTTTGTTTGGTTTCAGTCCTCCTTTAATCTTTTTCTGTTACTTATTCTTCCTAATTACTTTTCTTCTGTACAAAGCTATGAAAAATCCAAGTTGATTAACAAGACCATCATGAAACCATTGCATTCAAGCTATCTTTAAGATCACTTCATATTGGAGAAGAGAGATCAGATTATGCTTACATCACTCTCAACTCTAGACAAAAACATTGTCAAGTGGCAACTCTTATTGCCTTTTTTGTTGACTTTCTGTATGAGGTAACTGGAAACAAGAAGGTCCAGCTTTTGAATGCTCAAGAAGAATGCTATAGACATAGGCCACATACCGTATACCCATGGAATAGGTGTGGTCGGGTGTGATTGGACCCGGCAACATATCTAAGTTGCTTTCTAGACACACTTATAGGTATACAGGCCAGCCACTTTCAGAGATTTTAGATTGGTAGGTCATTTTCCATTAATCCTGATGTCTAGCCTTGATGAAATATCATGAATAATTTACTAATTCATATCACATGCAAAACTATAGCCATGATTTGTTCTCTGACTTATGAATGAGTTGTTTCCAAAGGTCAGTTATAAGTCTGTTTGAATTTCAAAGGATATTTTCCTGTAAAGCAATGTAATAACAGTCAGGTGCCCAGGCTAGCTAACAAAAGCCAAGCTAGTATGTAAACAATTAATGAACAAGTATTTGTTAGGCACCTATTATGTGTTAGGCACTGTATATACAAAGACAAAAATAAAACACTGCTCTCAAAGGGCTTATATTCCACTAAGGGAGATATGTGTGCATATATACATATGAAATGTCTATAAAATAAATAAAGGGTAATTTTTTGGAGGGGAGTGAGGCACTAGCAGCTAGGTGGTAATGAAAGGTTTCATGTAGAAGGTGTCATTTGAAGTGAACCCCAGTTGTGGGGTCAGCCAGCACAAAAGAGAGAGAGAGACAGAGAGACAGAGAGACAGAGAATGTGTGTGTGCATGTGTGTGCGACGGAGAGAGAGAGACAGAGAGACAGAGAATGTGTGTGTGCATGTGTGCGCGTGTGTGTGCACACACACATGTGTGTGGTATGTTTGAGTGCATTGTGTGTGATGTGTGCATATGTGTGCACACACATATGTGTGTGTTATGTGTTGCAGGTATGTGGTGTGTGTGTGGACAGCAAGAAATCTGGTTTGCCTGAACTTCTGCAGGGTACATTGAACAGAGGAAAGGGAGTGATTTATAGTCAGCTTTTCTGAAGAGAATTTTCTTCTGCAGAAACATAAACACAAAAGTTTGCCTTCGCAATTCGATTGTTGCTTCTTTCCCGGGCTCCCAAATCTACATAGTGTCATCAGTAACTGTCTAGCTTTAGGGCTGGGTCATCAAAGGGCGATGTGACCTTCCTACACACATGCATCAGCCACCATGAAGAATACCGGTGAGAAGGAAGTTCAATAAAGAGTCAGATTTATCGCTGCTGTAACAGTACTGTACCAGGTACCTCCTTTGGGCGTTTCATCATGAATTTTGGCAGTAAAGTCTGGTTGCTCATTAAGCTCTTCTGCCCACTCCATGGCAGAGCATGTTCTTAACCTTTTTTTTTTTGTCATGGGCCCCTTTTGTAGCCTGGTGAAACTCATGGACCCCTCTTCAGAATAATGTTTTTAAATGCATAAAATAGAATAAGTATGAGAACAAAGGAAGCCAATTAGGTTGCTCTCTAAGAGGCACAGTGAATGGAGCACTGGTCTTAGAATTGAAAAGATATATGAGTTCAAATATGACCCCAGACATTTAATAGCTTGGGAAAGCCATTTAACCTTTAGTTGCCTCAGTTTCCTCAACTGTAAAATGGAGATAATAGCACCTACCTGCTACAGTTGTTGGGAAGATCAGATGACATATTTGTAAAGCATTTAGAACTGTGTCCAGCACATACCAGGTACTAGTTATATAAATAGCTAGAATTATTAAAACACAGTTATCAAAAAACCAAAATTAAGTCCATAGGCAAGAGGTTAAGAACTCTTGATTTAGGAGGTCATAATCTAGAGGAAATTATATTCTCTCTGACCCATTTGCCACTAGAACAAAGCAACCCATTTTTGCGTTTTATAGCTTCATAATGCTGATTAGATTCATGAACCAAAATTTGCTTATCATTTCCCAATCAATGACATCTGACTTCTTAAGCGATTATATTAGTCTTGTCTACGAGGCATCTTACCCTTGAATATTAAGGCATGTTCCGTAGAAACAAAGTTCAAGAATACAGCCAACTGAGAAGCCAAAGTGGTGGATTAGAGGCAGCAACCCAGCCAAACTCTCCCAATAATCCCTTTCAAATGACTTTAAAACAATACTTCAAATCCAAATTTGGAGCAGCAGTCAGCAAAAAGTCAAGGCAATAATTTTTTCCAGCTCAAGAAAACTTAGTGGATCAGTAAGAGAGGTCTCTGACTCTGGGTGGGAACCTGGGGGCCTGCCAGAAGTAGGATAGTAGCACCAGCAGTGGATTTTGGAGGCTGTAGCAGCAGCAGCAACAGCTTCAGGAACTCAGCCCAGAGATGGTAAGGGGATCAGACAACTGGTCAGAAAGAGATTATAGGGAACACTTTGGTGGCACTAGGTGCTTTTGGTGCTAATTAGCAATTCTAATAACTAATTAGCCCATATACAGTTTTAAAGCACAGTTGCAGGGCAGAGAAGAGCCCTTGTGGTTGATCGCAAAGGATGTGGTCACACATCCAAGGTAGAGAGGAGCATTAGCTCTTGTCCTGTAGGAAAGCAAAGGCCCCTCCTGGATAAAGTCCATATTGCAGATCAGGAAAGCAGTGACCACACCTCTTCCTGGATCACATCACCTTGGAGGCATTAAAAACTTTCAGACGCCCAAAACTAGCTTTGAAAACAATAGCATGAAAATGCCTGAACCTTGGGACAGTGGGAATCCAGTCCGAAATGAGCTCAGCCCATCTTTAACATAAAGTTCAAAGTTAAGAAATAGGCTGGGGAAATGAGCAAGCAACAAAAGCAGAACTTGACCATAAAAAAACTACTATGGTGAAAGAGAAGATCAAGACACAAACTTATAAAAAGATGATATGAAAACAGCTACAACCAAAGACTCAAAGAAAAATGTTAACTAAATACAATCCCAAGAGGAATTTTTAGGAGAGTTAAAGAGATAAGAGTGATAGAGGAAAAATTGGGGAAAGAAATGAGGGTAATACAGGAAAAATTATGAAAAGAGAATTAAAAGCTTGCTAAAAGAGGCACTGCTGAAGAAAACATAAAACAAAGTTGGCCTGATAGCAAGAGGACCAAAAATTCACTAGGAAAAGAACTCTTGGGGCAGCTAGGTACCATAGTGAATAGAGCACCAACCCTGGAGTCAGGAGGACCTGAGTTCAAATCGGGCCTCAAACTCTTGACACACCCTTGGGCAAGTCACCTAACCCTAATTGCCTTGACTTCCCTCCTCCAAAAAAATTTTTAATTAAAAAAATTAAAAGAAAAGACCTCCTTACAAAACAGAATTAGTGAAAGGGAAAAAGAGGTACAAAAACTCACTGAAGAAAACCATACATTAAAAATTATAATTGGGCTATTGGAAGCTCAAGAAATAATAAAACAAAGTCAAAGAATGAAAACTGAAAATAAAATGTGACCTATTATGTCATAAAAACAACAGACCTGAAAAAATTGATTGAGGAAAAATAATTTAAGAATTATTGGACTACCTGAAAGGCATGATCAAAACAAAAGAGCCTAGACATCACATTTCAAGAGATTAGAAAGGAAAACTGAGATAAATATCTTAGATCCAAAGGATAAGATAGAAACTGAAAGAATCCATCAATAACCTCCTGAAAGAGGTCTCAAACTGAAAACTCCTAGGACTATTCTGGTCAAATTCCACAGTTCCCAGGTAAAGGAGTAAATATTGCAAGCAACCAGAACGAAATATTTTGAATATCAAGGCACTAAAGTCGGGATCACAGAAGATTTAGTGTCTTCTACATTAAAGGAAGAGAGGACTTGGAATATAGAGTTAGGATTAAAACCAATAATCACCTACCCAGCAAAACTGAGTATAATCCTTCAGGGAGAAAAATAGACATGTAATGAAATATAGGGCTTTCAAGCATTCCTGATGAAAAGGCCAGAGTTAAATATAAAATTCGACATTCAAACATAGGACTCAAGAGAAACATAAAAAGATAAACATGAAAGAGAAATCATTAGAGGCTCAATGAAGTTAAAATGTTTATATTCCTATGTGGGAAGATAACACATATAATTCCTAAGAACTTTATAGTAATTAGGGCACTTAGAAGGAGTCTACAGAGACACAAAGTGCTGTTGTGAGTCAATTATATGGGATGATTGCAAAAAAGGGGGGAGTGAGAAAGAAGGATGCAGTGGGAGATGGGGGGGAGGAAGTGGTAGAATGGGGAAAATTATCTCACATAAAAGAGGTATGCAAGCAAGAGCTTTTACAGCATAGGGGGAGAAATAGAGGGGATGGCAGGCAATGCTCAAACCTCTGTCTCAGGACATATGTACAAAAAATTTTTCAATTAATTTATTTTTCATTTTCAACATTCATTTCCACAAGATTTTGAGCTCCAAATTTTCTCCCCATCTCTACCCTCCCCCACCCCAAGATGTCGTTCATTCTGATTCCCTCTTTCCCCCAGTCTTACCCCTCCCTTCTATCATGCCACCCTCCCCTTTATCCCTTTCCTCCTTATTTTCTTGTAGGGAAAGATAGATTTATCTACCCCATTGCTTCTGTATCTTATTTCCCAGTTGCATGTGAAAACAATTTTTTACATTTGTTTCTAAAGCTTTGAGTTACAAATTCTCTCCCTTTGTCCCTTCCTACCCACCCTCATTGAGAAGTCAAGAATTTAACATAGGTTATACATGTGTAGTTATGCAAAACGCTTCCATAATAGTCATGATGTGAAAGGCTAACTATATTTCCCTTCATCTTATCCCAAGCCCCATTTATTCAATTTTCTCCTTTGATCCTGTCCATTTTCAAAAGTATTTGCTTCTGATTACCCTCTCCTCCAATCTGTCAACCTTCTATCATCCTCTCTCCCCTTACTTTCCTGTAGGGTAAGATACCCAATTGAGTGTGTAAGTTATTCCCTCCTTAAGCCAAATCTGATGAGAGTAAGGTTCACTCATTGCCTCTCACCTCCCCCCCTTCCCCTCCATTGTGAAACCTTTTTCTTTCCTATTTTATGAGAGATAATTTACCCCATTCTATCTCTCCCTTTCTCCTCCTGCCAATATATTCCTCTCTCACTCCTTAATTTTATTTATTAGATATCATTCCTTCATATTCAACTCACCCTGTGCCATCTATCTAACTATCTATCTATCTATCTATCTATCTATCTATCTATCTATCTATCTATCTATCTATCTATCTGTCTGTCTGTCTGTCTGTCTATTTCCTCCAACTACCCTAATACTGAGAAAGGACTCATGAGTTACAAATATCCTCTTTCCATGTAGGAATGTAATCAGTTCAACTTTAAGTAGTCACTTATGATTTATCTTTCCTGTTTACCTTTTCATGCTTCTCTTGAGTCTTGTATTTGAAAGTCAAATTCTCTATTCAGCTCTGGTCTTTTTGTCTTGAAAGTCCTCTACTTCATTGAATATCCATATTTTCCCCTGCAGCATTATACTCAGTTTTGCTGGGTAAGTGCTTTTTGGTTTTAATTCTAGCTCCTCTTACCTCTGGAATATCATATTCTAAGCCCTTCAATGGTTTAATGTAGAAACTGCTACATCTTGTGTTATCCTGATTGTATTTCCCCAATACTCAAATTGTTTCTTTCTTGCTTCTTGCAATATTTTCTCCTTGACCTGGGAACTCTGGAATTTGACTACAATATAGCTAGTTTTCCTTTGAGGATCTCTTTTAAGAGGTGATTGGTGGATTCTTACTATTTCTATTTTACCCTCTGGTTCTAGAATATTGGGGCAGTTTCCCTTGATAATTTCTTGAAAGATGATGTCTAAGCTCTTTTTTTAATCATGGCTTTCAGGCAATCCAATAATTTGTAAATTATCTCCTTTTTTCTGGATCTATTTTTCCAGGTCAGTAGTCTTTCCAAAGAGATATATCACATTGTCTTCTTTTTTCATTCTTTTGGTTTTGTTTTATAATTTCTTGATTTTCCATAAAGTCATTAGCTTCCATTTGCTCTATTCTATTTTTGAAGGAATTATTTTTTCAGTGAGCTTTTAGACCTCCTTTTCCATTTGGCCAGTTCTGTTTTTTTAAGGCATTCTTCTCCTCAATGGCTATTTGAACCTCTTTTGCCATTTAGGTTAGTCTACTTTTTAAGGTGTTATTTTCTTTGATAGTTTTTTGGATCTATTTTAGCAAGCTGTAGACTTGTTTTTCATTTTTTTTTGCATCATTCTCGTTTCTCTTCCCAATTTTTTCTTCTGCTTCTCTTACTTGATCTTCAAAATCCTTTTTGAGCTCTTCCAAGGCCTTCAACCAATTCGTATTTTTCTTGGAGGCTTTTGTGGTAGGAGTTTTGACCCTGTTGTTTTCTTCTGGTTGTATGTTTTGATCTTCTTTGTCACCAAAATAAGATTCTATAGTCTCACTCTTTTTACACTTCCAAGTCAAATATTGGCTTTCTAACTCCCTGTTAAGTCAGGACTCTGCTTCTAGTGGGGGTGTGCCTGGGAGTAGGTGTACTGTCTCAGGATTTGGGGGTTTTGTATCAGCTACCGTATACTCCATTGTCTGTTGGCCCAGAAATCCAAAAGCAGTCACTGTTGCTGCTGCTGCTGCCACCATGGCCACCCCCACTGTCCTGGGACTGGTGTCAGACCCTATGCTCCTCTCCCACCCAGGTCCCACCGTGTTCCTCCACTGACTTTCCACACCTTCTTGGGGTTTCTCGGTTGAGAAATCTGGAAATCACCACAATTCAGTCCCTTGGGGCCTGTTCTGGCCCCAGTCTGTACCCACTGTGCTCCACTCCCAGCCTGATGCAATATACCCTTCCTGTCAGTCTTCTAAGTTATTTTTGGCTGAAGATGTGCTTCACTCTTTCATTTTATTGGTTTTGAAGCTCTGGAATTTGTTTAAAGTCATCTTTTACTGGTATTTGGAGGGGTTTGGAGGAGAGTTCAAGCAAGTTTCTGCTTTTACTCCACCATCTTGGCCCCACCTACAAAAATATTTATAGCAGCTCTTTTTGTGGTGTCAAAGAACTAAAAGCCAAGTTGATACCTAATCAATTGGGAAATGGCTGAACAAGATTTGGCAGATGATTGTGAGGGAGTATAATTGTGCTATAAGAAATGATGAGAGGGATGGCTTCAAAAGAACATGAGAACCAGGAGATCGTTGTACACAGTAACAGCAATATTGTAAGAATGATCAACTGTGAAAGACTTAACTAGTCTATTTCATATAATGATCCAAGAAAATTCCAAAGGACTCATGAAGAAAAAATGCAATCTACTTCCAGAAAAAGGACTGATGAACTCTAAGTTCAAATTGAAGTATAATTTTCTTACTTTATTTTTCTCACTTTCTGGCATAATGCAACTAATATGGAAATATGTTTTGCATGATTTCACATGTATAATTGATATCATATTCCTTGCCTTTTCAGTGGGTGGGGGAATAGCAAGAGCGAAGGAGAAAATTTGGAACTCAATGTTTTTAACGTTAAAAATAAATAAATAATAAAACATTTTTTAAAAAATGAATGCAGTCAATCTATGAACAGCAAAAAGAATCACAGATTCTGTAGATATTAACTGCAACAAAGCATAAAAAGGTACATAAGGCAGAAGATGCACAAAGCTAGCATAATTTCTACTGTTTCCTGATGCCTCTCTCCTAATTACTTTTTTTTAATTCAATTTTATTTTCATTTCCAAATTGTCTCCTTTCCTCTTCCCCCTCCTCCACTCAATGAAGAGGCAAGAAAAACAAAAGGCATACAAATATGCACAGTCATTGCATTGATCAGTTATTAAACTTCTAATTGGTTTTCAATTTGAAAGAAAACATTTATTCAAGGTCTACTATAGCACCTAGCCTTGTATTTGCTGTGAGACTACCAAGATAAACACAGGCCTTGCTCTCAAGGAGTTTATAATCTAATCAAGGGTAAGTACAAAGTACTATGACATAAGAGAGAGTGAGATTAATGCTAAGGAAAGGTCCAGGAAGACAAGCAGGAGAAATTTGAAGAGGAAAATTTCTTTTTCACTTGGAGGAGGAGAGGGAAGTTGGCATACAGGGAAATCTTCATGAAGGACATAGATTCTGATTTGGGAGAAAGAAGAATAACATAAGAATAGACATGTAAATGAAAGATGACAAGAAAATTATTGGAAACAGAGATGAACAAGAGAATAGATAATGAGTCACAATAGAAGATAAGAACAGCCAACTGAATTAGTAACAAGTTATGGAGGGCCCTAATCACCAAAGTAACCAGTGTCTATTGGGAGCCACCTTCCATTACCAAACATTGGACATCTTGGGTTCCTACAAAGCCCAGTTTTAGCCCAGCTTTTGATCTCCTGGTCACTGATGCTCCTAGGGAATTGCAAATAGCTAGGAGTTGATGGATAGAACTCTCAGGGAAGTCACGGACAGCGAGATGCTGCCTAGAGGATACTAGTAACAAAGCCCAACCTTGGAAGGACCAAAGAGAAAACAGTGAGATGCAGTCCTTTGAGTCCATGAAAAGCCCTATTTGCTTTTTGAGAGTTCCTGCTGCTTGTGTAGGCCAAGGAGGAGGAATTTACATGGCTTTATTTATGTTAATGGTCTCCTTCAGCCCCAGTGGGGCAAGAAGAGAAGAAGAGAAGAGGGGCTTAGCCCCGCTGACAGGAAAAAATAAATAAATGGAGTATGCTGTACCCCCAACCATTTTTTTTCTTGAAAGTCAATAGAGAAGGAAGAGAAATTAGAATGTTCCATGGAGGGATGGGATGGAACAGAAAAGGACTGTTAAAACTGGACCTAACTGGCTGGAGAGGGAAAGAGGAACGTGAGTAGGAAAGTTCTGTCCACATGCCACATGGGCCACCTTTTGCCTTCCTCTCTCTGGACATAGACTTGACCTCACATACATAGCAAAATATCTTCGATTCGTGTGTGTGTGTGTGTGTGTGTGTGTGTGTGTGTGTGAGTATGTGTGCGTGCATGCACTTAGGTTGGGGGAGATGGGAAGGCACTGTATATTTGGAAGGCAGGTCTTTTAAGGGAAAGAAAGGGTCTTATTTGTTATCTTAATACCCACTTACTGTGTTTCTATATGTGTTTCCGTCTTCTTATATATTATTATATTTCTATTTGTATATTTAAACCTCCTTGAGTTTCATTACTGGAATTTAGAAACAGGTTTTTAAAAATGAACAAATAAAGACATTTATTAAGTCTTACTATGTGCCAGATACCATTCAAAGAACTGACAATACAAATATAAAAAGTAAGATTAAATTGTAAGCTCCTTGAAGACAAGGGATACATTTTGTCTCCTTTTGTATGTCCGGCCATGACTGGCACATAGTAGGTACTAAATAAATGTTTATGGATTGATTGATTGATTGAAGATAGCCCCAGGCCTCAAAGAGCTTACATTTTCATAGAGAATGACAATGCATAAAGGGGATTGGTGACAGTGAAGGAAGTTTTGGCTTGGCAAGTCACAGGGATAGTGAATTCATCCATAAGGCTATCTATTGACATGCCCTTAACCAGAAGCAATGATAATTCTAGTGATTTCATTTTTGAGTATATTTTAGGAAATCATTCTGTGCTTTTATTCTGAAGCCTAATTATTCTCATTCTGTGTCTTCCTGTTGCCACATGGCCTACAACTTTAATTTTCCTCATCATATTGGTGCAGAAGGAAAAAAAACAAACAAACTTGGCATAAATACCCTTGTTTCTGGAATTGTTTTAGGAAAAGAAGTTGTAAGGTGTCATGAGATATATGTCTTCTAATTTTCTTTTGTATAGTAATAACTCATTTATAGAGTACTTTTTAAATTCATTATAATATTCCAATGGAATATAACCCCCTTGAGGAAGGAATCATCCCTTTAAAAAAAAAAAACTCAAGCACCTTGAACAAAGATTTGCACATTGCTAAATATTCAATAAATATTTCATGAATGAAATCAAATTGTATCCTTACAACAATCCTATAAGGTATATAGGGCAGGTGATATTATCTCCATTTTACAGGTAAGGACTTGAGGCTCAGAGAGGTAAGGTGACTTTGCAAGGTCACCTATTTAGTAATTATCAGAGCTAGAAGTAGAAATTCTTCTACTAGACTGCAATACCAGTGTGACCACCACTTCATAAACACAGAATAATATATAATAACAGAATTTTTAGGGTTGAAAGCAACATCAAAAGTCTTCTAGTTCAACCTGTACCCATAAAAGAATCCATAGTATCCATCCTCTGCTTGACCATCCCATGTGAAGGTAGACACACTACCTCCCAAAGCAGCTTGCTTCACTTTTAGAAAGCTCTGTTTCTTAGGAATTTTTTTTCTTTCTCCTTTATATCAAGTCTCCATCATGAGGTCTCCCAATGGAAGGGTTTTCTTTATAAGGAGACTTTTAAAATACACAAACTTGATCTGGATAAACACCTGAAATGGGAGAGGAGGAAGGAATTAGCTTTATAAAAATTAGAATATCAGAATTTTTTTTGATTTTGATAAAGAAAAAAGAAAGAAAGGAAGGAAGGAAGGAAGGAAGGAAGGAAGGAAGGAAGAAGGAAGGAAAGAAGAAGAAGGAAGGATGATAGATATAGATAGACACAGGCAGACAGACAGACAGACAGACAGACAGACAGACAGACAGACAGACAGACAGACAGACAGATAGATAGATAGATAGATAGATAGATAGATAGATAGATAGACAGACAGACAGAAAATATGAATTTTAGACATTTTATCCCAAAAGGAGAAAGACATTTGGGGTGGGGGAGTTGTGACCAGAGCACATGTTCTGTGGAAATGATACAACCTTTCTCCCCACCCGGCAAGCTAAGATTACAAACCACTCATAGGAGCATTGCCCTCTGCCTAGGAAATCTGGCAGAGTCCAAAGCAATGGTTTCACACAGCTTGGTGTGTAATATTTGAATAAGATCTTGTGTTTAAAAATTGATTTTGTATACCCCTTGTGCAAACTTCCTGGGATTAGCAGTTGTTCTAACACCCTGGGCTCAGCACAGCCATCTCACATATCAGCGAAACGAAAGAAAATGGAGACGGCAGCATCACAATATCGTAATTCAGCAGTTGGGTAATAGGTGAAAGATGCTAATCCCAGTTGAGAGGAGTTCATAAAAATGAATCCTCGCCCCCGTTGGGGTAGCGTGAGTACTGCGTCATGAATATTTATGGATGGATATGGGATGTGTTGGGAAACATACACAGCAGGGGCCGATCTGCTGAACAGCTGGGGATCATTTGGGTGTTAATATGTGGTTTAAAGGGACACCATTTGGATAAAAATCATATTTGAAAAGATTCATGCCTGTGTTCCAAATAATGTCTAAAGCAGATAAGATTTCAAATTTTATGTGCCCTGAAAATGTCTGCTTGCTTTTCTACTACACTCATCTTAAACAGTAAAACTGAATTAAACTTTGAGGTTTAGGGGTAACCAGCATGTTAGGGATATAGGCAAATATTTCTCAAAAGATAATATTCATGTATTAATGACTTTTAAATTCCTTCCAAAATACAATTTAAAAGATACCAGGCTATAGGAATACTCAGAAAATGGGGGATTCTGATGAATAGGATTTTCCGGTTAATTGAAAGTTGGCTAAAACAATATTTCAACACTTACATATAATGTGCCTAAACTTTCAGTTTTCCTGCCTTAGGGTCTAAAATATAATGAAGACAACTAATGTTTCTTTTTTTTTTCCTCAGGGCCATTATTCCTAACATTAATGATCATTAAGCAACATAATAATGGTAACATATGTCTCTAGGTCTTTAAAGTTTTCAAAGAACTTGTCTCATTTCAATTCTGTGCAGGAAGTAGTATTAGTATTATTCTTTCCATTTGACAAATGAGGAAATTGAGGGCCTGAGAAGTTAAATGATTTGGCCCAGTGTGACAAAGCCACTTCTAAGCCATACTTAGAAGTCATCAGGTAAAGTTTTCTGACTCCACAAGCTGGTGGTTTTAGGACCATGTTACCTGTCAGTGTGTCATTGTAGGCAAGTGTAGGATATTGGTTTGAATAGACCTAAAGAAGAGAGTCAGATGATATTTGTCTTTTGCAAAATTCAACATGATAGAGTAGAAAGAGAGCCAGTGTCAGAATCAGGAAAACAAGAGTTCAAGTCCCACATCTAACTGATCGTGGCTACAGGATCTTTAGCTTTTCATTTAACCTCTCAACATCCCCAGGCAACTATGTAAGACTAAAAAAGAAAAGCAACAGTGAAATAAGACTGTAAATTGTAAAACAGTTATTGATCTGCGTTGACAAGGAGAGTTTCCTAATTGGGAGTTTTCTATGCCAACGAAATCACAAGTTGGGTCCACAAAAAATTAAGTTAATAATTAATGATTCACATCTTGAAAGTGGCACATGTGGCTCCTACTCCACTTCACTATATATGTTGAAACTTCTAAATCTATGTTCAATCAATCAATATTTATTGATTGCTATGTGTCAGGTACTGTGCTAAGATACAAAAAGAACGAAAAAATCAATTGGTGTCCCCTCAAGGAGCTTACAGTCTAATGGGGGAGGCAACATGAAAACAGATACATATAAACAGGCTTTCAGTAAAAGATGGGACATTATTAGAGACTTAAAGGAAACCAAGGAGGTTTGTAGTCAGAGACAAGCAGGGAGAGTGTTCAGGCGTGAGGGACAGCTCTTGAAAATGCCCAGAAGCTGAGAGATGGGGTTCCTTGTTAGTGGAACAATCCAGTGTCATTGGATTGAGGAGTACATGTTGGGGAGTGAAATATAAAAAGACTGAGTAGGGGGGGACTAGGCTATGAAGGGTTTTGCATGCCAAGCTGACTAATGTCAATTTGATCCTAGAGGCAATAGGGAGCCACTAGAGGTTTTTGAGGGGGGGGGAACATGATCAGACCTACGCTTTAGGAATATTACTTTAATGGCTGCATAGGAGGATGGATTGGGGTGGGGAGAGCTTGAGGGCAGCAGATCCACCAGCAGGCTTGAGGAGATGAGGGTCTGCTAGAGAGGTGACAGTGTCAGAAGAGAAATGGGGGTCTATTCAGGAAATGTTGCAAAGGTGAAATCAAGAGGCCCTGGCAACAGCTTGGATAGGGGAGTGAGAGATAGCACTAGTCCAGAATAACCCTGACGTTGTGAGCCTAAGGGCCTCAGAGGATGGTGTTCCCCCTAGCAAACATTCTCATAAAAGAGCAGAGTAAAAGGTAAAAGAACAGGGTGAGGTTTGGGGGAATAATGAGTTCTTATTTGGATATATTGAGTTTAAGACGTCTACTGGATGTCCAGTTTGAGATGTCTGAAAGGCAATTGGAGATGTAAGATTGGAGGTCAGAAGAGATTGGATCAAGTAGATTTGAGAATTATTAGCATAAAATATTAATTAAATCCATTGGAGCTGATGAGATCACCAAATGGAGTGATATAGATGGAGAGAAGAACGCCCAGGACAGAACACTGAGGGACTCCTCCAGTAAGAGGCCTTGATCTAGAAGAGGCCCCAGCAACGGAGACAGAGGAGTGATGGGAGATCTAGGAGAAAGTGGAGGCTCCAAACCCAAGAGAAGAGACGATGGAGGAGGAGAGAGTGATCGGCAGCGTCAGAGGATGCAGAGAGGTCCAGGAGAACGAAGAAGGAGAAAAGGATTTGGCAACTGAGAAATCATTAGGAGCTTTTGAGGGAGAAATTTCAGTGGAGTGAGAAGGTTGGAAGATGGATTGTAAAGGGTTAAGAAGAAAATTAGAGGAGGGAAAGTGTCAGCACCTTGCTTAGAGGGCTTTGCTAGCTTTGAGTTATTGCTAAACCGCCCATCTGACTCTGAACTGTCCAAGGAAGATTGAATCAATCTATACGTGTTTATTTATTAAGTGCGTGCTACATGCCAAGCAATGTACAAAGACCTGTGAACACAATTTTTTTTAAATGAAATAGTCCCTACTCTCAAGGAGCTGGCATTGTATCAGGGGAGAAAATGTGTGGGGGTGGGGGAGAGGGTGTTTGTACAGAATAAATATAAAATGAATAGGTGTAGGGAGGTGTGGGTGTGTGTGTGTGTGTATGTCTGTGACTGTGTCTGTGCCTGTGTGTGTGTCTGTGTGTGTGTCTGTGACTGTCTGTGTGTCTGTGCCTGTGTGTGTGTCTCTGTGTGTGTGTGTGACTGTCTGTGTGTGTCTGTGTGTCTGTTGTCCACATAGTTAACTTGTATGTATACCTAGATTATGAAGATGCAGGCTGCAGAGGCATGAGTCGATTCCTCTGGAAGTAGACTGATTATTATCTGGATGGAATCAGAAGGAGGACCACAAAGATGGTCATTCACATCTCCTCGGGAAAGGATGTCGGACTAGAACCCTGTCCATCTGGACGCCCCCCAAGCTGCTAGTCTAAGGGAGATGATGTTTCGTAGTTAAAGGTGCTTTCCTTGTCTCTATTCCTTCAGAGGGAGGGGTGGCCCTGTGAAGGCTTAATCACTTTCAACCAAATGAGAGTTACACAAGTGACCATCACAAATAGTGAATAGTGAGTAAACCTATTTATTCAAGCAGTTAGCAAATAGATATAAGAGAAGTAATACAGGATAATATGCCAAAGAACTGACAGTCCCTGAACTCATCCAGAGGAAAATTCTCTAAAGTCTCTAGGGAGGTAGGCTGGAAATCAGACATGTTGATGTACTAATAACTCTAATTCTCTCTGTCTCTCTTGTCTCTCTGTGTGTCTCTCTCTTTTTCTGTCTCTCTGTCTTTCTCTGTCCCTCTTTCTCGGTCTCTGTGTCTCTGTCTCTCTCTGTGTCTATCTTGTCTCTCTGTCTCTGTCTCTCTGTCTCTGTCTCTCTGTCTCTCTCTCACCAACTCTGCCCCTCAAGGAGGCATACTGTGCTGTCTTCACCGATGAGGAAAATATCATGTAAATGTTCTGGACTTAGCCCCATTTTTACACAGGTCCTAACATTGGAAGCTCAGGAATGGTTCCCTGTAGAAGATAGTGTTTGAACTGAAATCTTAAAGGAAGTGAATGATTTTATGTTGTGAGATGAAGTACATGGAGTGTGGCCATAGCAAAGGTGTGGAGACAAGAGATTCGGTGTGTGAGGAATGATAAGATGTGGTATTTGGACTATGTACTGTAACAAAAAAAAATTGTAATGTATGATGACGTTGGAGAGATAGGTAAGAGCCGAATTATGAAGGACTTTAAAATATAAACCAAGGAGTTTTCGTTTTATCCCATAGTAAGTAGGAAGCTTCTAGTTAGTTGGGTTTGGAGAAACAGAGGGTATCCGGTCAGACTTCTGCTTTAGAAAAGTCAGCTTGGCATCCATTGTGGGAAATAGATTGGAGTGGGGAGAGACTAGAGAAGGAGGGAAGTTAGGAGGTCATTGCAATAGGCAAGATGTCAGCAAAGGCCTGAACTAAGACAGTGGCGATATAAGTGGTCAGATGAGGTCAGACTTGAGAGTTGCTGTGAAAATAGAAATGGCAAAATTTAGTAGCTGATTTAATACATGTTGTGAAGCAGAATGAAGAGTTAGGGATAATTAGAAAGTGTGAGAAAATGACATTATTATTGACATAATAGCATAGTCTGGAAGAGGTTTGGGTTTGAGAGAAAGATAATGAGGAGAGTTGTCAGTATAACTTAAAGACCTAAAGGTTGCAGGGCACAGAAGGAGAATTTGTACTGTGCAGAAAAAAAGATTAATACCTAGTCAGGGGTCTTTTTCACAGTTATGGGAACATTGTCAAGTATTCCCTTTAGGGAACGCCAGTGAAAACCAAGGTAACTGAGTCTTCAAGTGACCTAGATAGAAGCAATTGACTTATGTAAACTAGCCCATGCCTTGGCCCTGAATTCCAGAGAGGATTATAGAACCACAGAAGCTCAGACCTTAGAAGTCACCCCCAGAGCCATCTAATTCAAGACAAAACCATGCTTCATGTCACATCAGGCATTCCCCTCCCACCTCACTCCCTTCCCACCAACCTTCAATAGTAATGGTCCCATAATTGAGGCATAGTAATAAAACAGATGATGCCATTGCTTCTATACAGGACATATCTGCTAACTGCCCTATGGATGAACTTATCTTCCCTGTGATTCCTTATATAAAAATTCCCTTCTGGACCCCACCCTCTTATATCTGTTGTGTCCCCCTTATATTAGAATATAAGCTCCTTGAGGGCAGGCAGGAACTGTCTCACTTTTTCATTTGCATTTCCAGCACTTATGTGGCTGGCACATAGTAAGCAATGAAATGCTTTTTCATTCATTCATTCAATAGGAACCCATCTACAACACACTCTAAAAAGGGTTCTCAGGCCCCAGATTGAATAATTAAATTAAAAGGGAACATACTACCTTTCAAAGTGACCCATGTGGGATAAGTCTAATTGTCAGGGATAACTCTAAAATTGCCTCTTTGGAACTGCCACCCCATGGTCCTAGCTTTGTTCTCTGCGGCCAAGCAGAACTAGTTTAATCTCTCTTCCAACTGAATCCTTCAGGAACATGGTTTTGGGGATTCTTTTCAGCTAAGAGTTGGGTATACTTGAGCCATCAGCATTTCCCTTTTTGCTTTTTTGTCTAGGCATCTAATGTGTTAACTGACAATCCCGCCCAGCTTTGTGTAATGAATGGTGTGATGGGAAAAGACCATATCAGGTAGATATCAAAGACAGCCATATTTCTACAGTCCATCTCTCTTCAAAAAGTCTTTGCCTAGAAGGGTTATTTGGAGTTTCCTTCTGTTCCATCCCAGTCACTTAGCCTTTGCGTGTTCCTGTGTTGATGCTAACTGCTGTCCACAGGTGGCAGTGATCCTTCACTTTCAAGAACAAAATCACTAGACTTTCCCCCAGACCTCAGACTTACGGACCTATCCAAAGCCCTGCAGGGTTCCTGATGTACCCTGCTCCAGAAAAAGAGATTTCCACTTTTTTGAGCAAAGCTTGTTAATGTGTTGTTATCTCACTTCTCCAGCTCTGGCCTTTCTCACATGCTATTTTCCTTGTGAAATATTTTTGGCAGTGAAGTATGCCTAGAGAGCATGGAACAGATTGATCAGCAAAGAAAAGAGGCCATCGTGTGGAAATATCAGCTCAACCTCATGGTAGCAGGGCAGTGTGATGACACAGCTTAAAAGCAAAAGGGAAAATGGATATCTTTTTCCTTCAAGGCAGCTACCAAAGATCTGTTCACGTATGTTTTTTTCAAATGGACAGATCTAGGCTCAAACTTTAACAAGGCTATAGAAATCATTGTGGAATAACAGCATTTCAAAGTTGGAATGGACCCTGGCAGCCATGAAGCCCAAGCTGTAGCTAACAGAAATCTCCATCATAACATCTGGCAATTAGACATTTAATCTTTGCCTCAAGACCCTGAATAAGAGGAAACCCCTGGCTTTCCAAGGTCACAATATCTAGTTTGGGACAGCTATGGTTTTTAGAAAGTTCTTGCTGTTTGTTTGTTTTTTTTCTTCCTGATTCAAGTGGACTTATTCTCTGACTAGTTTGTTAGGTATTACTGGAGAGAGATTCTCCATCCAAGAATTTCATTTTTGGATACCTTAATTTGCAGGATCCTGGAGAATAACTACCAGAGACTAGGATAAGCCTAAAGCAGATTTTATTAAAGATGCTCCCAATTCTGGCTCTACAGGTAATCAGAAGAATTGTTCTCCTAACCACATGGTTAGAAGACAGGGAACAGTTACCGAGTATCTATGTATGCTTCACAGTCCATCGAAGACACCCTCGTTTTTCATAATCCTGACTCTCCCTGAAACTGACTCCTCTACACACGTGTAAGACATCCATTAAACAGGTAGGTACAAAATAAATACAAGGCAGGCAGGGGAATGAATAGCATTAGGGAGGATGAGTGCAGAAGGTAGCGCTAGAGCTAAGTCTCTTCAAGAAAGTAATTTTAAAAGGCGGAAGCAGAAAGGGTACACATTCCATGCAAGGAGAATGATGGGCAGTACAAAGGTGTAGAGATGGGACATGGAGAGCCACATGCAAGAAGCATCAAGAAGGCCAATTTGACTGGGTCATTAAATACTGGATGAGGAGTAATGTATAATGTAATGTAACATATAAAGTAAGTTGTGGCCCAGTTATAAAGAACATTAAAAGCCAGAGTTTCTATTTTATCCAGGAGAAAATAGCCAATGAAATTTATTTAGTAGGGGAATAAAATGGATAGATCTGTCCTTAAGAATATAATTTGGTAGCTATATGGAGGATAGATAGAAATGGGGAGAAGCTGGAGGGAGGGAGTCCCACTAGAAGTACTTTTAATAGACCATGCTAGGAAGGATGAAAATCTGAATAGGGTGGGGGCTATATGAGTTGAAAGAAGGAGGTATAATAGAAGGAGGTGGAGAGAGCAGTGGCAAGGTTTAGTAACTTCATATTTGAAGTAAGAAAGAGTGAGGATTGAGTTTAATGCAAAAAGGGACTGTGGAGATAGTATAAACACTTCTTTGTTAGATAATATTTTGGTTTTCCCCAATTACATGTAAAAATAATTTTAACACATTGTTTTTTTTTAAGTTTGGACTTCCAAAGTCTCTCCTTTCCTCACTCGCTTCCCTCCTTGCTCCTTGAGATAGTAAGTAATCTGATCCATATTAGTCATTTTGTACAAAAATGCTCAAAACCCTTCCAAAAGAAAAAAATGAAAAGTAGTAAGCTTTGGTCTGTATTCGGGTGACATCAGTTCTCTCTCTGGAGATGGATAGCATTTTTCATCACAAGTCCTTTGGAATCATCTTGGATCATTGTATTGCTGAGAATAGCTAAGTCCTTCGCAGCTCTTCATTGTACAGTACTGCTGTAACTGTGTACAGCATTCTGGTTCTGCTTACTTTATTTTGTATCCGTTCATATAAGTCTTTCCAGGTCTTTCTGAAGGCATGCTGTTCATCATTTCACAATAATATTCCATTACAATCATATACCACAACTTGTTTGGTCATTCCCCAAATGATGGGCATCCCCTCAGCTTCTAATTCTTTTTTTTTAAAGCAATCGGGGTTAAGTAACTTGCTCAAGGTTACACGGCCAGTTATTTCTGGGTGTGGTGCTGAGTATCTGAGCCCGGATTTGATCCAGGTCATCCCGACATTGGAGCCAGTACTCTTACTCGCTGAGCCACCTGGCCACCCCTAAGCAATTGCGATTAAGTAACTTGCTCAAGGTTACACGGCCAGGTGTTTCTGGGTGGGAGCTAAGTGTCTGAGACGGGATTCGATCTCCAGGTCTTGTCAACACTGGAGCCTGTGCTCTTACTCGCTGTGCTACCTGGTCGCCCCACAGATTCTAATTCTTAGCCATCACAAAAACAGCTGCTGAATTTTTCTTTTCACACAAATAGTTTCTTTTCCTTTTTTCTGCTCTTTCTTTCAGATACAGACCTAGTAGTGTGGTATTGCTGAATCAAAGTGTATGCACAGCTTTATAACTCTTTGGGCATAGTTCTAAACTGCTCTCCATAACGGCTGGATCAGTTTACCACTCCACCAACTGCATTGGTGTTCCAGTTTTCCCACATCCCCTCCAATTTTTATTATTTTCTGTTTTTTGTCATATGGGACAGAAAGATCTAGTACCTCATTCTCACAATTATAACCCATATTGCTATAGGCCTTAGTTTTACAAAACTTTTGCTTTGTGAAATAGATAGTGTCAGTGTTAGACTATCCATTAGAGGAAAGTATGTTGAAGTTTCAGGGCTGATCTTGAAGTCACAAGCATTAAGTTCAAATCCTGACTCTATTACTTACTATTTCCATGATTTTTTTTGTAATTTACTGTTTTATTTTCCCCAATTACATGCAATTTTTTTAAACATTCTTTCTTAAAACTTTGAGTTTCAAATTCTCTCACTTTCTTCCTCCCATCCCCCCTCATTAAGAAGGAGAGCAATTCCATACAGGTTATGCCATGTAAAACATTTCTGTAACAGTGATGTTGTGAAAGAAATTATAGACCAAAGTGGGGGAAAAACTCAAGAAAAATAAAGAAAGCCAAAAAGAAGAATGCTTGAATCTGTATTCAGACAACATCAGTTCTTTCTCTGGGGATGTGGATAGTATTTTTCTTTTTTTTTCCATTTTTCAAATATTTTATTAGCTTCTGATTTACATCATTCATTTCCTCCAGATTTTAAGTTACAAATTTTCTCCCTGTTTTCCCCTACCCACCACCCCAAAATAGCAGTCCCACAGGATATCCCCTCCTCCAATCTGCTCTCTCCCATATTTTCTCCCATACCCTTTTCAACTTTTTCAGTAGGGCATGGTGGATCTCTATGCCCCAGTGCCTGTACATCTTATCACCCATTATTTACATGTAAAATAGTATTAATAACAATAATAATAATAATATATTTAAACATTTGATTTTAAAACTTTGAATTCCAGATTCATTCCCTTCCTCCCTTGTCACACACCCTTACTGGGAAGATAAGCAGTTCAGTATAGGTTGTACATGTGCAGCTAATGCAAAACAATAACATAGTAGATAAATTGTAAAAGACTGACTATATTTCACTCCCTCCTATCCCACCTCCCACTTGTTCAATTCACTACTTTGATCCCATACGTTTTCAAAAGTGGATGCTTCCAACTTCCCTCCCCCCAAGCCTGCCCTCCCTTCCATCATCCACCCCTCTGATCCCTTTCCCTCCTACTCTCCTGTAGGGTGAGTGTGTATTTATTTAGTGTGTATTTCATTCCCTCCCCAAGCCAAGTTCAATGAGAATAAGTTTCACCCATTCCCTTTTGCCTTCCTATTCTTCCCCTCCATTGTAACCATTTCCCTTCCCTCTTCTTTATGAAATAGTTTACCCCATTCTGTCTCTCCCCATATCCTCTCATTATATTCCTCTCTGACCTCTTAATTTCACCTTTTAAGTATCATCCCTTCCTGTTAAATAGGTTCTGTGCCCTATATCTATGTATACCTGTAAACATATATACACACATTCACATATGTATTTATATGCCCATATACTTTCATATATAGACATATATATACATATGTATATTTCTATTCCCTTCAACTATTTTCATACTGAGAAAAGTTCCATCAGTTACAATTATCATTTTTCCATGTAGGAATGTTAATAGTTCAACTTTGATAAGTTCTTTATGATTTCTTTTCCCTGTTTACCTTCTCATGCTTCTCTTGCTTCTTGTATCTGAATGTCAAATTTTCTTTTCAACTCTGGTTTTTTCAACAAGAGTGCTTGAAAGTCCTCTATTCCACTGAACAATCATATTTTCCACTGAAACATGATACTCAGTTTTGCTGGGTAGGTGATTCTTGGTTTTAATCCCAGCTCCTTTGACCTCCAAAATATCATATTCCAAGCCCGTCGATCCTTCAGTATAGAAGCTGCCAGATCTTGGATTATCCTGATTGTGTTTCCACAATATTCAAATTGTTTCTTCCTGGCTGCTTGTAATATTCTCTCCTCAATCTGGGAATTTTAGGACCTGGCTATAATATTGCTAGGAGTTTTCTTTTTGGGATCTTTTTCAGGAGGTGATCAGTTGATTCTTTCAACCTCTATTTTGCCCTCTGGTTCTAAAACATCAGGGCAGTTTTCTTTGAGAACCTCCTGGAGGATGATTTCTATGTTCTTACTTTGATCATGGCTTTCAGGTATTCCAATAATTTTTAAATTATCTCTCCTGGATCTATTTTCTAGGTCAGTGGTTTTTCCCATGACATATTTCACATTGCCTTCTATTCCTCCATTTGTTTGGATCTGTTTAACAGCATCTTGGTTTCTCATAAAGTCATTAGCTTCCATTTGCTCCAATTTAATTCTGAAGCAATGAGTCTCCTCATTGAGCTTTTGAGATTCTTTTTCCATCTGGCAAATTTGTTTTTTTAAGGCATTCTTCTCCTCATTGCCTTTTTGAGCCTCTTTTGCCATTTGAGTTATTCTATTTTTTAAGGTGTGATTTTCTTCAGTCAGGCTGTTGACTCTCATTTTGTAATTTTCTTGCATCATTCTCATTTCTCTTCCCAATTTTTCCTCCACTTCTCCTATCTGATTCTTAAGGTTCTCTATGGCCTGTAACCAGCTCATATTTTCCTTTGAAGCTTTTGGTGCAGGAGATCTGACTTCACTGTCTTCCTCCTGTTCCATGCTTTTCTCCTTTTTTTCCCTCAAAATAGGAGTCAAGAAGTTGAAATCTTCTATCTGCTTTGTTTTCTTTACCTGGTCACGTCACCCCTCAGTCACTTGACCCCTGGGCTTTTTGCCACAGTAGGACTCTGCCACCAGACAGGGGAGCTTTCATCCCAAACACTGGGGCTTTCTCAGCTGCCAGAGGTATTAGATGGGTGCCTTCTCTGAGGCCTCCACACGCTCTGGCAAGCTGGACACATGCCCCAGGACCTCTACCCTAGACTGCAATCCAGACATAAACAGGTTAAAGCAAGAGTGATTACCCCTCAGACTGGTGCTTGGTCCCCCTACACTCTGCAGGCCACGAGCTGAAGCTTCAAGGTGGCGCTGGCTGGCTGTGCCACATCTCAGAGGCTTCTTGCCCTGGGGGCAAAAGCCAATGCACTCCCACTTACTCTCCCAAAGTCCAGACTGCACTGACCTCTCACTTTGTCCTTTGCATCTATGTGTTGATAATTCTGGAAACAGCCACAGCTGATGCTGATCTGGAGTCCATTTGGCCTGGTGGCTGGTCAGACACATCCTGGGGCTAAAACCTCTGGCTCACGCAGGCCTGAGCTCAGCTCCCAGAGTGCTGTGCTTGCCAATTCCTGCCATCCTCCTGGACTGTCCTCAGCGGGAGGTTCTGTGTCATTTTCTGGGTTCTGCAGCTCCAAAGTTTGTTCAGAGTCTCCTTTTTAAAATGATTGGGCAAGCTGGAAGCTGGAGCTGCTCAGAGGTCGTGCTTCTACTCCGCCATCTTCTATTTCCATGATCTTGAGCAAGTCACTTTACATTCTTATTTCCTCATTTCTAACATAGAGGGTTAGACTAGATTCCTTCTAGAGTTACTTCCATCCCTAGGTCTATGTTCCAACAATCTCTGGGTCTCAGCTAGCAAATTTCAGTGCTAATATTAAAACTCAGGTTTCCAGAGTCTTTTTCTAACACTTTTCTCACTGTGTAACACTTCCTCTCCCCATGCTCGCCAACAATCCTTAGCTATATGAGTTATATTTTTAATCACTGCAACAACTCTTACAAACAACCACACAACTGTAAATAATAGTTAGTTGTTCGTGACAAAGTTACAAATTATTCTTTTTTAAAGAACCCAATGTTTTTTCACAGCAAAGTGTCTCAGTAGATAGTTGTCAGCAAGCTACATTCCCTAGAGTAAAATTAGTCCTACTGTATATGTATCTCCTAGCAATGGTATTTTTTAGTGATTTTTTTAAATGCCCTCTTTTCTCACATTTTAAAAGTTATAAGTGTAAAAGTAATCCTTTTGAATAAAGGGGAAGTTTACCACTGTTCCTTTGTATCATACATTTGTAAAGTGTCCAGGAAAACATGTTTCATTTCAATAAACATTATTAAGAGTAAATAAAGTCTGAAAAAGAAATTGGCAGCCCAAATTTAAAACCTCTATTCAAATCATCTGTTTTTAAAGGAGTGAAACAAGTTCAAAAGTAATGGCCCCAGAGGAATTCAAACACCTAAAGACCTACATAAACCTATGGAATATAAACTCGATAGAATGAGAAGAGTTTATGTAATAATATCAACAAAAACAGCACTAAAGGCAGCTGGACTCTGATAACTCATAAGGATCAGTTCTGTTCTTGGAAAATAGATGATGAAAACTTTCTCCTTGTTTTTGTAAAGTGGTAGGGGACTAAAGATGTGCAACATGATCTATACCCCTGTCAAATAGTTTCCTTGTGGTTTGATTCCACCCTCTTGTTTAAAATGGTGGGTTCAATGCAGAGAAATCATTGTCATTTTAAAGCAAATGTCATTAGATTATAGGATGATATTTAGAGCTAAAAGAGCTCTCAGGAACAATTTAGTTCTTCAACTTTGTCATCTTCAGAACAGGAAACAGAGGCCCAGGTTACTGCAGTGACTTGAGATCACACAGGTAGTAAGCCCCAGAGGTTGAATTTAAATCCAGGTTTTCTGACTGCCATAGCAAGTGGTCTATCTGCTATATTAAGGTGCCTCAAAAGTACATGATGGAACCATAAAAATAAATATTTTTAAAATGGTTCCATTCTATAAAACTTAAAGGAAGGAGAAGAGTCACCATGACAATCAGCATTAGCATTTTTCTTCACTCTTCAAAACAATCTTCATTCCTTACCCCCTAAAGCACCCCCCAAATAAAATAAGCAGCATGTGTCCTTTTCGCCTTCGGACCAGCCAGCTATACAGATGCAGCTGTGAACATCTGTTGCATGCATCTCAAATGGAGCATCAACAAAGTCTGGCTCCAAAGCTTCATTACAAGTGTTATGTACTTTATTTATAAAATTCCCAAATCTTGAAAGTACTCTCTGGGGTTTATGTCGTCCCTCTGCTGCATTTAAAAAAGAAAAAAAAGAAAAAGATTTTTTTTATTTGGCCATTAGAGTTGACCATTTCTGCCAAGGCCAAGGGAGCACCTGGTGCTTGACCTTCCAGATGGTCTTGAGAGCTAATTAGACCTAAGCTGTTCCAAGCATTGGATGAGAGAAACAATAGTTGTGTTTTCATATGTTGGGAACAACTGGTGCCATGTTTTGGCTATAGGAAGAGATATTTAGGACTTAGAATATGGGTACCTCATCCCAGGGGAAATCTGATATGAGCCATCAAATCTCTCGCATGGTTCATTCCTCATCTCTGCCTCCTGACTTTACTTCCTTCAAGTCCCACCGAAAAGGCCATCTTCTAGAAGAAGCATTTCCCAATCCCCCTCCATCTTTCCTGAGGAAGCTCTGTCCCACAGCTCCCTAATAAGGACAGGCTGACAATTCTTTTGTCATAGCCAATAACAGTCAGACAAAGTGATCACCAATTAAGTCTTTTCTAATGCTGTGACAATGATGATGATAACACCTCACAAAGCATTTATACAAATATTATCTCAATACTACTGCCTCCTCTGTATTAATTGTTTCCATTTTCTGTTGTCTATAGCTTGTTTGCATGTTGTCTCCCCCATTAGGTAGGCAGCAAATATTTTTTCATTTCTTCATTTCCCCAAAATTTAGTACAATGCCTAACATGCTTAATAAATGATTGTTGACTGACTTATATGGAAGCAAACTAATCCCCTTTGTTTTCTTTCCTAATCTTCTCCCTCCTTCTACCAACACCAATCTCCCCCCAAAAAGGGACATTTACTTAAAACGTTCATCACTTTCTTTTTTCAAACATAGTCAGGAGACCTGGGTTAAACTCGGTTCAGCAAAGGACTTAAGATGAAAAAATACTAACTACCTCCAGAGAGAAAACTGGTGAATTCTGAGTGAAATTGAAGTATAATTTTCTCATTTTATTTTTTGCCTTTTTTTGGCAACATGGCTAATATGGAAATATGTTTTGCATGATTTCACATGTATAATTGATATCATATTGCTTGCCTTCTCAAAGGGTGGGAGGGAAGGAGAGAACTTGGAACTCAAAATTTAAAAGGCAAAAAAAATGCTTTCAATAAATAAATAATAATTTTAAAAAAACAAACTTGATTCAGTCTAATTCTAAAAAGAATTTAACAGGTGTTTATTATGTGCCAGTCCCTGCTCTAGGGACTAATGACATGGAGACAGATAAAACAACAGCTATTGTTTACAAGAAGCTAAAATTGAAACTAACATGGGGAGGAAGGAATCAAATAGCTGGGTGGCTCAGTAAATAGAGAGCTGGCTTGGAGTCCGGAAGACCTGAGTTCAAATCTAGTCTCAGACATTACTAGTTATCTTACCCTAGGCAAGTCATTTAAGCCTGTGAGCCTCCGTTTTCCTCATTTGTAAAATGAACTGGAGAAGGAAATGGCAAACCACTCCAGTCTCTTCACCAAGAAAAACCCAAATGGGGTCAAGAATTGGACAGGACTGAAAACGACCAAATAACAAATACACACACACACACACACACACACACACACACACGCACACACACGCACACACACGCACACATGAATAGAATAGGCTAGGATAGGATAGGATAGGATAGGATAGGATAGGATAGAATAAGATGTAATAGAATGGAATGGAATGGAATAGCGTAGAATAGAATAGAACTTAATTAATTTGGTAGAGAAGCCCACCAAACACCTAGGGAGATCAGGAGGGTCTTTGTATAGGAAGTGACATTTGAAGTGAGCCTTGAGGGGATTTCTGGATCCCAAGGGAGAGAAGTGAGGAGAGAGTGCATTTCAGGCATGGAGGACAGCTTGTGTGAAGGCATGGAGATGGGAGTTGCAATCTCGTGTATAAAGAATAATGGTTCTTGACTCTCAGTTAGCGACTTGGCAATCCTGAGCCATGAGAGGCAGCATTATAAATCAGAAAATTGGATTGGGAGGCAGAGAACTCAGATTCAAATCTTGATTCCTCCTCTTACTACTTGTGAAACTTTTGGCAAGTCAATTCTCAATTTTCTGCCTTTTAAAATGAAAAGGTTGGACCTTTAAGGGCCCTTTAAGTTCTAATTCTATAATCCTATGACACTGTAGCATGTGGAGCTGATATAATGGCTGCCCTGGGTGCAAAATCTCCATCCCTTAACTCTGTGTTAGGGGCAGGCTGGCAACTCTTTTGTTGGAGCCTACAATAGTCAGACAAAGTGAACACTAATTAAGTATTTTCTTTTCAACTGCTATGATGATGATGGTGATGATGATGATGATGATGATGATGATGATGATGATGATGACAATGTTGATGATGATGCCTCTTATCATTTATTAAAACCCAGTGAGTTAAGCCTTGCAAAGCACTTTACAAATATTATCTCATTTCATCTTCACAATAACTCTCGGAGGCAGGTGTTAATATGATCCCTATTTTATAAATGGAGAAACTGAGGCCCAGACAGTTTATGTGACTTGGCCAAAGTCACACAGCTAGTAAGTGTGTGAAGTAGGATTTCATTTGGGTCTTCCTGAATGCATATCCAGGATTCTATCCATTGTGCCACCTAACTGCCAATAGAGATATGATATAGAAGTCACCTATTACAGAAAATTACCTAGTTTAGAGGTAGACCCTTCCAAGATCCACTCTGGCTTTGAATACAAAGGAATTAAAGTCATAAAAAAGATAAACCAAGGAAGCAAGGTCATTGATCTCCATCCAGCTGCCCACATTACTGCCTATATCATCCACATCTGTTTTCAGCAAAGCTCCTTCTTTTGTAAACTTAAGAAAAAACCTAGTGTCTGCCTACAATCATAAGTCCCTTATCCTTTCTGGGGCTCAGTTTCCTCATCTGTAAAATGATGGGGTGGGACTAGACAGCCTCTAGGTTCCCTTCTAACTCTGACATTCTGTGCCCTATGTTCTTGGATCTCTTCTATTCCTTTGATTCTATGGCTCAAAACCTCTGGATAAAGAAGTTCCTAATGCTAGCATTGTCTATTCTCTGGAATTTCAGAATTTACTGCAAATGTTTCTTCTGTTATTTGCCTCTAAGCTCCCAAAGATAGACAACCTTGGCCTAAATGACAAATAAGCAATGCCTGGATTGTAATCACTGGTTTCAACATCATAAGGACAAGTTCTGTAGCATCCCTGGATACCTATATATCCATATTTATGTCTCTGGGCTCCATTTAAAAGCCTGGCTGTACCTACTTTAGCAAATGGCACAACAGTTTTTGTGCTTTTGATGTTGGTTTGTCTTGGGAGGATCAGGAGCCAAAAAAATAATGTGAGATTATTAATTTTCCCCAGAGTATCATAAAGAATATTGCAATATGACAGGAGACTCATTTTACTTCGATTCTATATCCAGTAAGTATAGAAAAGCCAAAGAGATATGGATGCAATCAGAGATATAAATCTTCACAGTTGCTTGCTTAAAGTCATGATTTTCATCATTAGTTCTCTGGCTTACTGAATGAAAAGTGAGACATTTGACTTTTTAAAAATAATATTTTATTTTTTCCCCAATTACATGTTAAAACAACTTTTAACATTTGTTGGGTTTTTTTTTAAGTTTTGAGAGCCCAGAGAGTTGAGATCACAGAAAAGAGAGGAGTTGAATGAAGGATGACTTGCCTGGGCACTTCCTTAAAATGAAAGTTCCAATCAGAGGAGGGGCAATTCAGTCTACCAGTGCCTTAGGCAATTCTCTTAGAAAATGCCAGCTTCCCATAGTGGAGGGAGTCTCTCATCTAAGAGTCCCTTATACTAATGAAATCACAAGTTCTGTCTCTAGCCTTATATATATGACTTTAAGATTTCCAAAGCATTCAAATCACAATAGTACCATTAGCTGGGTAGTCAATGTTATTCTGGCCATTTTATAGATCATAGGATTTAGAACTGAAAGATACCTTGGAGATCATTTTATAGATGAAAAAAAGTAAAACTCAGAGTGCCTAAGGTAAGGCCATTAAGGTCATGATTTGTATTCAAGTCTCTTCACTCTGAGTTCTGGACCCATCCCATCAAGCCATACTGGCATTCTCATTCTAATTTTGGAGGGGAGGTGGGGGGACAGTAATAGGAAGTGGTAGTTCAGACCTATAATTTCCTATATGGTTTAGGAGCTCCTAACATGAAAACTGCTTCCTCTGTGTGTAGATTGCCAACTTGTCTGTAACTTAGAGTCTTGGAGGGCTATTTGTGTAGCTGAGATGTTAATAATCCCAGCTCAGACGCATAAGATATATGTAATCCTGGACTAGTCACTTAACCTCTATGACGCTCAAGTTCCTCATTTGAAGAATGAGGGGATTAGATTATATGGTTCTGAGTTGTCTTCTGTCTCAAAGTTATCACCCTAAGTGATTTGTCCATAATCATATAATTAGTGCGTATCAGAGGCAGGTTTTGGACCCAGATCTTCCTTACTTTAAGGAAATCCCTTTATCCACATGCTTTATCTCTGTCTTTTAAGAATTCAAAAAGCAAATACATATACACACATATACATACATACCCATATACACACTTATATGTGTGTATGTATGTATATATCTATATGTATATATGTATATATTTACCTTAGACCTGTTATATATTTAAATTGTTTTCTTCATGACTATCAAATATGTGCTTTAAGCAAAATGAGAAAAACTTAACTGAGAGAAAATGGAAATGAAAGCAGCACTTTTTTAAAAAAAAATTATGGATGTCTTTTTGTTTTTATGTCATCTTCATTTCCAAAATTTGCCCTCCTCCTCTCCCTTATCCTGTAAGCCATTTCTTATAACAAAAATAAATAAGAAAGAAGGAAAGGAAATAGTTGAGCAAAATTAACCAATACATCAACTGAGGCTGAGACTATATACCATATTCTACATCCATAGTCCTTCACTTTTGCAAGGAAGGAAAGGAGCGAGGGGAAGCATTATTTTTCATGTTCCAAGGGTTCACCTCAAAACCCACAACTGCAGGGTCAATCATTAGATTCCCTTTTTCTCTAAGCAGATTTCACAGATGAGCAGTAAACTTGGCCACCAGAGGCCTCCTGCCTATGATGATGCCAAATGGAGCTTTTCAGATGGGGGCTGGATACCAAGAGGTCCCTAACTACATCTGTGCTTTCTGCTCTGTTTCCAGGACAAGCTATGAGGCAGCCACCCAATAGCAGCAGCCGGACAACCATACCCTGGCACATACATCTAGTGTCTATTAACTATGTGAAATGGGGATTTCAGGGGACATATAACTCCCCTTCAAAATTCAGAGTTTGGTTACCCATAATCCCCTTTGGATGGCGACCAGTGTAAATTAATATGCTAAAGAACACCCACCTGTCACAATGTTTTCTAGTGTAACATAAGTAAGTTACCTGTCAACACTGTGGCAGAGAACGGGAGGTGGGAAAAGAGAAAAGGGGGAGAGGGACAGGGAGGAAGTTTGCTTGGGTACTTTTTATCCCCAAAGGCTCCAAGCCATTTCATTAAAAATTTCCTCTGTTAATTATTACTGAGCACATGGTAACAAATGAAAATATTGAATAGCCAGTAAACTCCTAAAACAGCTGACATAATGAGAACTGCCTAACTGAACTGAAGAAAATCCATGCTCCAGGAACCCTCCCTCCCCCTTTAGATGGTTTGATGTCCATGAAGCCAAACCCAATTCCATCTGCTATTTTGGCAACAGCCTGAATACCAGATTTCACCTGCCCTCACTGTACCATGCTAAGCTGAGCCTGAATACAGGGACACGTGGGTGCTTATGATCTTACAAATGTAAACAACCAAGTAAAGATTTCCTTTGTTTGCTCCGATCACAGAACTGACTCCTTATTCCAGGGCTATCATGTATGCTGCAGATAAAAAACATCTTTCCCCAGAAGTTTTGCATATATTCCACTTAGAAAGATCCTGGTCAAGTCCCTATCCTGACCCTATAAGTAGGTGGCCACTCACTTGATACAATTTCTGGGAAGGCAGGAAGGTCCTATGTTGATCAAAATACTTTTGATTGGGTAACTAATGTCCAGCCATGAGGAAAACCACTCATCTGAATCACAAGGTTTTCCTATTGACCCATAGGAAGGAAAAGCTCCTGTTTTCTTCAATGTGTAGAACAGGACAATGGAATCACAGAATTTGAGAACTGGAAGGGAACCTCAGTGACTGTCTCATACAACCCTCACCCAAAACTATCTCCACTACAACATTCCCAACAACGGTCATCCATTCTGTCTGAAGACCTACAGGGATCAGAGGATGATAATTCCAGAGCTGGAATACTCTGGAATCAGAGGCTATTATTCCCTTAGGAAACTTCAGACAGAATGTCTGTCATTACCTCTCAAGGCAATCCATTCCACGTTGGGACATCTCTAATTGATAGGAAGATTTTCCTGACATCATGTTTCTATTGTCCTTTCCAAAAGTTCACTCCACCATTGCCCCTGGTTCTGACTTCTGTGTCCAAAGAGGGTAAGTCTAATTCTTCTTTCACTTGGCAACCTTTCAAATACTTGAAGACAGCCCTTGTATGTCTCCCCCTCCCCCAAGCTGAACCCTTAGGTCTTCTTTTCTCTAGGTTTAATATGCCCAATTTCTTCAACTGAAATAGATAAAATCACTATCCTGATTACTCTTCTCTGGACACTAATTTATCAATGTCCTTTTTTCTTTTTCTTTTTTTGCTTTTTTGGATGGGGGAGGGCAGAGAAATTGGGGTTAAATGACTTGCCCAGTGTCACACAGCTAATAAGTGTTAAGTGTCTGAGGCCAGATTTGAACTCAGGTGCTCCTGACTCCAGGGCCGGTGCTCTACTCACTGCACCACCTAGGCACCCTATCAATGTCCTTCTTAAACCATGTGTAGCACGGACACAATATTTACAGTGCCCACAATCATAATAAAGATCGTAACTATAAGTATTGCATGGTATTCAATCACAAAACATACCAAACTCTCCAGATAGAGGATAGAACTGAAGCATTTATTTAGACATCAGAGAATTGAATCCCAAAACCAGTAAGCTGATTCCATCATAGTAACAAAGACATTAAGAAGCCATAATAATTCTGAGAGTTGCAACAGCTTTCCAACAAACCAATACAAGATCAATATCTGCTCATGAGCCTGTCTGACTTCTTGCCTGAGTGTCCTCTCTCCCCCACTGTCTTGCTAGCTCTGGCTTACAGCTTCCTGTCTATGCAAAACTGCTGGGGAAAGATGTTTTCTATCTGCAGCATACATGATGATAGACCTGGGCTCTGCTTCCCTTCAGCAAACTCCTCCCACCACAGGCTCCATGTGACTACATTCAGCCTATCAGGGGGCAGAGTTTATCTGCACAGCAGGGAAGCTTTCTGTGGGCTCTGCTGCTCCCTTCAGCAAATTCCCTCCATCACAGACTCCATGTGATTACATTCAGCCTACCAGGGGCAGAGTTTACTTTCTAAGTAGGGAAGGTCTTCAAACTCCCCCTTAGGTCTATGAAGGGGCAGGAAAGATCTTCAAATTCCCATTCTCATTACACCGTGGTGCTCATAATTGAACATAATATTACAATACTTCATATATGTTTTAATGAAGGCAGAATACAACAGGACTGTCACCTCTCTATTCCTGAAAACTTTGGCTTTCTTACTGAAGTACAAGATTGTGTTAGCTTTTTTTGAATGTTGTATCACACTGGGATACCATACTCATATTGGGAGAGATGGAGTTGTCTTGCCAAGGACTAAAATGGGGTGAAATCAGTTTCCTTCACCTATATCAAGTTTTAAATTTCAACCATCTCAATGCTTATACTAGCTGTTCTTTGTGTAACACCTTAAAGTTTGTAAAGATTTTTTTACACAAACACACATAAAAATTTATATGTAAATACATATATCTTATATATATAAATATATAGATATATAAGGATTTTATATGAAATTTTTGTCACACTTTAAAGTATGCAAAGATTTTATACACATGCACACATAAAGATATATCATTATATGTAAATACATATCTATATATGTAGAGAGGTTTTATATATGCATATATAAAATATGCATGCATATATAAATATATATAATATTTACATGACACCTTAAAGTTTGCAAAATGATTTAGTGAGTTCCTTCTCATTGGAAATACTTAATCACTGCTCACTACCTATTAGGGAAATGGGGGTGTAGAGGATTTCTCCATTAGGTGGAAGGTTGGACAGTTCCTTTACATCCCCTTCTGACTCTAAGATCTTATAAACTTAGGTATATTAATACTCATAAAGAATGTCTTCCCTGTGTAAGAAAGGCCTCTGTCTTCCTTAGTACTAGAATACTTAAACTGTTGACTCTAAGTACAAGAAATATCACTGCAATAATAGAATTTACATACATATAAAAATGATTATCTATCTTTGTATGTAGACATGATTTATCTTTATAAATAGATATCTATATATCTAATCTTCATATTTACCCAAATGTCTTTATATGAGATATGTATGTATGCTTAAAGATATATATATATATCTGCATAGAAATATGTATCATTTTTATATATAGTTATATTTACATTACAAGTTATATTTGTGTATATTATACATATACATTTATTTATTTTTGTAAATTTTAAGGTGTTATATAAAGGTTATATGTGTATAAAATCTCATTTGGCCCTTATAACAATCTTATGAAAGATTATTATTATTATATATCATTATAAAGACTATTATTACCCTCATTTTATAGGTGGGGAAATTGAAGCTAGAAGAGGTTCATTTCCTTTCCCAGTGTCACATAGATTTGAACTTAGTTTTTCCTGACTCAAAGCCTAATACTATCCAGCACAACAGACACTTACTGTAACAAACAGAGGCATCTCAAGAAGGCTTATGAAGGATGACCGGCATTGTGAGAATGGAGACCATTGGGTAACATGGGCTTTCAACTCTTGGGATTTATACCATACATAATTACGTTTTTGGTCAGAGATTGAATGAGAATGTGGTACTGCTTCTCATGACTGTACAGTGAAAACACATCTTGAGAAAGAATCAAACCAACAATTTTTCTTCTCAGCATGTAAAGGAAATAACACATAATCCTGTTCACATTCGATATTTATTTTGATATATGCTTCGTTTTATGTATTGGTATAAATCGATAGGAGTCAGAAGGCTTAAGGGATAATCCTGGATTTCTCACTAACTCAATATCCAAACATATATCTCCTCTGTATCCTTCCTTCTCCGTCTGTACAATGGGTTTATATTTCTTTCACTGACCTCCTAATTGCTGTTGTACAATGGAAAGAACCCTAATTCTGGAGACAGATGATCTCAGTTTAAACGCTGCCTCTGAAACATTACAAAAGTGATTTGGGGTAAGACACCTTACCTTGTCTTTGGCTCAGCTTCCTCAACTGTTAAATCAGAGGATAGGCCTTTCAGATCCCTTTGACCTCTAGATCTATGAGAGGGAGCATGGAATATAAGAAGCAACATGGTACAGCTGAATCTGGAGCCGAATGATCTGAGTTCAAATCCCTTATCTTCTTTATAGCCTGTGTGAGCCGAGGGAAGTCAATTAACCTCCTCGGTTCATTCATGATGGCTTTGAACTAAATGACCTGCACAATCCTTTACAATTCTTAATATATGATCTTCAATTTATTATGTTTGCACAATTGATCATTTCCATATTCAACTTTAGATAAGAGTTTTACTATTAGGTTTGTCATTATTTTCACATAGTAGATGCTAGCAAATGTTTATTGCACAGAACTTAATTAAAATCACTGACCATTTTTTTCCCTGCTAATAAAACAAGTTACTCAAACTTGTAAATTCAATTATTGCAGTGATATTTCTTCTACTTAGAGTCAACAGTTTAAGTGTTCTAGTACTAAGAAAGACAGAGGCCTTTCTTACACAGGGAAAATATTCTTTATGGGTAGTAATATACTCGAGTTTATAAAATCTTAAAATAAGAAGGGGCTGTAAAGGGACTGTTCAACCTTCCAGCTAATGGAGAAATCTGCCCCCCCCCATAATTTCCCTAATAGGTAGTAAGCAGTGATTGCAATCACTTAAGTGAACTATAAGACAAAGAAGTCAGAATCAAAAGACACAATGAAGTAAACAACAACAAAATGCTGTAAGAAAACCAAATTCTACTTACTTGTAATAGCCAGTCCCATAGAACAAAAAATGATGCACTTCCCTTCCCTCATTATATAGGTGGTGGGGGAGAGGGGACATTGGAGTGTGGCATGTGCCATATGCAATAAAATATGGTTGCTTTGTTAGATAGTTTTGCTTACTTTTTTTCTTTGTTACAAGAGAATGAGTATGATGAGGAAAGAAAAGAGAAATCCATCTATAAAACTTAGCAGTCAAAATATGATGGTGATGATGAGATCATGAAACTCTCAAAGTCTTTGCTTTAGAAACTAATGAAAATGAAAAACCTGAATTTGATAAATAAGTGAAAATTGGTCATATACTGTGACTTCCAATGTGTGGCCCAGTGGAATAGGATTTGGAGTCCAAGTTCTGGGTTTGAACCCTGGTTCTGTCACTCACCACCTCAGTGACCTTGGGCAAGTCAACCTCTCTGGGTCCCAGTTTCTTCATTTGTTAAATAAAAGGTTTGGACCAGTTGACCTAAAAGTATTCTCTAAGCTCTGAATCTGGATTCTTGTGATTCTCTATGAGACCATTTGCTCCTCGTGAATCTGGTTTCAAAATCTATGACATTCTATGTCACTGGAAAAAAAAAAAACAACCTTGCACTTAGAACTCAAACAGCACCAGCTGCTGCCAGCTAATGCTGAGGAGAAGCTAAACACATGCTTTGGTTTCCCCTCAGCTTTGAAACCAGAGAAGCCAATGTTGAGCTGCTGTTGCTAAAATCAACATTTCTATTTGTCTTCATTTTCCATTCTTGGCTTTCTCCTCACCACCCTACCCCCCCCCACACACACACACACCTTTTCACCTTGTACACACAAGTGGGCCACACCTAGCAGCCACTTAGCAATGAAGATAGAGGAAAGCTACAGTTTCTCCAACTCCATTTTTTTCTTTTTGTCTGCTCGAGGACAAGTGATGAATTGTCTTGTTTGCTCTGGATTTGGTTGGAATCTCTTGCCCATCCCTGTGCGGACATCTGTGACATTCTGTGTGAATGAAACCAATTTGTCCACAAATGATAGAAACATTTCCAGCCGAGTACTCAGATACTGATCATGCTATAAAGAAGGTATTATCTATGTTGACTAAATACAGCCTCTGCAAAGCAGGCCAGTGGCAGGTCCAAGCTACAAAGGCCGGGTCTCCAACTGGTTTGCATATTGCCATTCTGACTCCCAACTCCTCTAATCATCAAGCCCTGCAAATATTTACTCAGTATTTTCCCTGCACTTGAAATTTATGACTTCATTTGTCTCTCTTAACTTGTTCATAAACACTAAACAGAAAACCAGTTCTCAGGATTTGGATGATGGCATCTGATTGACATGCTTTACATATTAAAAAAGAAATGCCCTCTCTGGGCCAAGGTAATCCCGAAGATAAAAGCGGGTGACCTTCTAAACACCCAACGGATCCATTAAATGCCTGGAAAGCTGCCCCCTTTTGCACATGGAATCGGGAAATGAAATGCAATAAAAAAGGATCCATCCCATGCCCCTAATATTCATCATCTCACTACAGCTACACTCCCCAGTGCTTTCCTCTCTGGCCTAGCTGCCAAGGATGCGTGAGGGGTTATCCTCTCCCAAACACCACTAACAACTCTGGTTACTCACAAGGGGATAAGGGAAAAAGTTCTTTGTATATGGTGGAGGGGGGAATCAGGGGGAGGGAACTGGCTCCATCTCGAGCTCATCATATGGAAAGTATATTTCTCAACACAGCTGGCAAACAAATCTCTTTGAAGGGGACAGCCAAGAGCCCTGAGATTGGCCTTCAAATAATGAGCTCAGCATCTTTTGCTATCCCTAGCCTGTAATATTCCTCCTCCCTTGTAGTTATTTATTATTATTCAATTTTTATGCAATGTCATAAAATCTCATAGCCCTGCACAACATCATAGACAGTGCCAAGCCAATAATAAGAACCCTTTCTTAAGGAATAGAAAGATGTTAGGAAGACAAGGCCCCAGGAAGAGAAGTAGGAGGGAAATGTGGAAAGGGCAAGGATACAGGGATGATGTCAATGGTGGAAGACTAGACTTCTCAAGGAAGCATGGGAGTGCTCAAGTATTCTTTGAAAAGGCATTAATTAAAACACCTACTATGTGTAAGGCACTCTATCCTCCTGGCTTTGAGGATACAAAGACAAAAATGAAATTTTACCTACCTACAATACATTGTACTAGAGATGCAAAGAATAAACTGTCATTTTTACTTCTTACACACCCCTTTTCTATGGCCCTTTTCTCCATTCACATCATGCACATAGCCTCTACCCTAATATGGGTCTCCTGTTGTCTGGGCTATTACAATGGCCTCGTAATTAATCTCCCCATGCCATTCCATTCTGCACTCATCTTCCAAAGTGAGTTTTCTAAAGTTCCAGGTCTGATAATGTCACCCCATTATTAAATGAACTCCATTAAATGAAATCCTTCATGTGTCATTTAAAGTCCTTTATAACCCGGACTCGTTCTGCTTTCCTGATACTCTGTTTTACTCCTCTCCGCTTATTCTAAATTCCACTTATACCTGTTTACTTATTCCTGACACAATATTAAATTTCCCACCTCTGTGCATTTGTACTGGCTGTATTCCATGCCAAGAATCCTCCTTCTCCTAACTTCTGAATTCTAACCTTCATGTACTTAGGTTAAACCCTATATTTTCACAAGATGCTTTTCCCAACCTCCCCCACCCAGAAACTGCCTTCCTTCTGAAATTATCTTCCACCGTATGGATCTTATGGCATCCTCATTTGAAAGTGAGCTCCTTGAGAGAAGGGACCATGTTTTTACCTTTCTTTGCATTCCCAGTGCTTAACACAGTGCCTGACACCCCTTGTTCATTTGTTTCAGTCATGTCCAACTCTTTGTGACCCTATTTTGGGATTTTCTTGGCAAAGATACTACAGTAGTTTGCCATTTCCTTCTCCAACTCATTTTACAAATGAGGAAACTGAGGCAAACAGGGCTAAGTGACTCGCCCATGGTCACACAGTTAGTAAGAGCCTGAGGTCAGATTTGAACTCATGAAGAGGAGTCTTCCTGGTACCAAGCCCAGTACTCTCTCCAATGTCTCATCTAGCCGCCCCTGACTCTTAGTAAGCATTAAATAAATACTTTTTTGTATTGCCTGACTGATTGACAAACTGACTCATCAACTTTTCTCCAATCCTATTTAGGCCCAAATAGAAGGAACTAGATTTGACCTTTCTGTAGCATATCAACAGGTTTCCATAGCTCCGTTGGGTTTGTTTTAGAAATAATTTTGATCACTTTCAACTCTTTGCCGAACATAATTGCAAAACCAGATTCCTCAGACAGATTCAAAACAATGAAATCTATTTCAAAAAGAAATGGTAGGAAATACATGAGTGTTTTGAAGTTGCTGTCATCCATTACCTCATCATTTGTATCCACTTGCAAGCGAATGAACTCAAAGTGGTTTTGCAAGGGGTTACTCTACTGAGATGATTTCCGGAACTGGGGAGATGACTTTGGGGATGTCAACCCAAAACTTTGGATTTTCAACCAAAAAATGGAGAAAGCTGGGCAAAGTGGCAGGGAAATGACTATGGGAACACAGGGAATAATGCTAGAGGGCTGGATTTGTAATCACAAGACTTGGTTTAATGGCCTGGGAACTCACCTGGTTTAAACCCATTGAACATCTATGAGTTAAATCACTACTAATTAGATAAATGCAAATTCTGCTCCAGTGAGACCTAGTGTTTCTGCCAGTGTGACCTAGTGCATGGTACTTCTCTCTGGGCATTAGTGAAATGAAAAGATTAGACTGAAAAATAACTAAAGTCCTCTCCAGCTCTAAATATATGATCTTGTAGAACTCCCCTCCTCCAACATCTCCCTAATGGACCACACACACACACACACACACACACACACACACACTCCCACCCAGAAAACATACTTATATGCATCAAAAATCATCCTACAGAGCAGTATCTTCTAGGTTAGTTGCATATGTGGGAGTAACTTTAGGAACAAAGAGACTAAGGGACAATTATGAATTGGATCATTCAACAAATTTTTAAGAGTCATCAACTATAGATAAAAAGTTGTGATCCTGAAAAGAAGAGTTACCCTTTCATGGACCCAGAAGGGAAAACTGTACTTAATATTAAATAATTTTACAAACTCAAGAAAATAGCTAATGGGATATAGAATATTCTTGAGGGTCAAAAATATATTTTTTACTTTCTTTGTATACCCTGAGCTTATACAGTGCCTAGAACATAATAAGGACTTAAACGCTTGTTGATTTTAATCATATTAGCTATTGAGAGGTAATAAACCTTAATACATTGATGATGAAAAGAGAAATAATTTAAAGGAAATAGCAATGAGGTCATATAAAAATTAATTTAAAATGTAGCAATATTTACTCAAGGTGAAGTTCAAGGTAGTGAATGAAATATTCATATATTTATGTTTTTGGTAATGTGCCAAGACCACACTAGAAAAGTAATCTACAATATAAAGCCTACAATTTTATTGTTTAAATTCCTAGCTTAAAAAATTCAAATGAAAATATTTCCTCCATTAGAGGAGCAACCTTGACATTTCTTAACTCCTGAAATAGATATATTCACCAAAGTTAAACTGCAGGGGGGGGCGGGGGGGATGAGCCTGATCCTGAAACAAAAATAAGGACTCAAAAACCATCAGTATCAATGCATTATAAACTTTTCCTTGGATACTTAGAACAGCCAGCAGAAAGGGAAACCTTTCTATATAGCAATAATTAGGAGTTGGGTGTTACTTGTTTGTTTTTGGTTTACTAGTCTTCTAGCTATTCTTCCAAATTTGAGAAGCCAGTGTTACATTGTAACAACCCATATGCCCACTGGCTTACTCTAAAAATCTTTGCTCATTTTCCAAGGATTGAGTCGGCAGCAATAGCTTATCAGTGCATCAAAGTGTGTTTTTAAAGAACTACAGCTTTTGAGTTGTGAGATTCACCTTAAAAAAAATCACATGAAAATACAGAAGAAGAGAAGAATTAAACGAATGTGTCTGGCACAAAATCCAGGACTCAAATAACAAAGAAACAATAAAAGGTGCTTGAAAGATACTGGGCCATTTGAACTCTAACACCTCTGTGAGATAGGTGCTTGCAGGAGAGGCCCCTAAGCAGGTGTCAGGAACGTCAAGAGTAAAGGCTAGATTTAGAGTTAGGAACGTGAGTTTGAATCCCACTTCACACAGTTGCTACTTGTGTGAACCCAAGAAAGTCATTTAACCTCTATCGGCCTCAGTTTCCTTTTCTCTAACATGGGGATAATAAAAACCCCAATCTAACAGAATTGTTTTGAGGATCAAATAAGACTTAAAGAGGTCTGTGGACATTAGTTATTGCAACGGTGTGTAAATTTACTTGGGCCAAGCAATGATTTTGATATCTTTTGATTTTTGTGAAAGCAGTAGCCAAGTATATATGATTCTACTGACGTTGTGCTGCTCTTCAGCAGTTAATACTAGATTGAGCTGTTTTCTCACTTTTTATTGTTGCTCTGTTATTTGAGTCCTGGATTTTGTGCCAGACACATTCGTTTAATTGTCCTCTTTTCTAGTAGTTTCAATTCTGTGATTTTGTTTAAGGTGGATCTCACAACCCAAAAGTTGTAGCTTTTAAAAACACACTTCAATGATTTGACAAACTATTGCTGCAAATCAGCCAACTTAACCCTTGAAAAATGAAGAAAGAGTTTTAGAATAAGCAAGCAGGTGTATGGATTGTTATGAACTGCACAGTGCTACACAGGCTTCTCAAATTTGAAAGAACAGCAAGAAGGCCAGTAAAACAAAAACAAACAAGTAAAACCCAACTCCTAAACATTGCTATGAAAAAGGGAGAAAAAATCTTGTCACAGGCAAGCCAATATGAAACTGGAGTGCTATGGTTTGGAAAAAGTATAATTTTTATATATGAAACTCACTTTTTATTGTAGGCAATACCAAAATCACTGTCACACGTCCCAATACATCTGTAGGATCCGGTTTCTTTACCAAAGGCACAATAGTATGCGATCCTTTGACAAAAATAATCTTAAAAAAAGTATTAAATCCCTGTTCCTTTTCTCTGATTTTGGCTGATTATGTATATATATACACACACACAAATGTATCAAACAAATGTTTTGAGTGGATATCTTACTTCTAGTATATCTGAAGGTCTTGTCCTCATTAAGAGCATGATGAATTGTAATACATATATTGATATGCTAAGCAAAATTGTTCCAGAATTACAGAAATTCCCAAATGGAAATTAATATTGCAATGCAACCTTGCACCATGTGTCACGTCCTGAAAGTTTAAGAAATTTATTCAAAGATAGGGGAATTACTATGGATTAAATGGCCTGGGAACTCACCTGGTTTAAACCTATTGAACATCTATGAGTTAAATCACTAATAATTAGATGAATGCAAATTAAAGCAACTCTGAAATACTATGAGGTTCCATGTTGGTAAACATGACCCAAAGGGAAAATAATAAATTCTGGAGGGGATGTGTGAAAACAGGTACACTGATATACTGTTTGTGGAACTGTGAATTAATCCAACCATTCTAGAGAACAATCAGGAACTATGACCAAAGGTCTATAAAACTGTGCCAGTGATACTTTTGAACCAACAATGCCTGTACAAAATCTATACACCAAGGAGAACAAAGGAAGAGGGAAAAGGGCTCATCTGTACAAAAATATTTGTAGCAGGTCTTTTAATGGTAGCAAAGAATTGGAAAATGAGATGTCTACCAACTGGGGAATGGTGAAACAAATTATGATATATGAATGGGATCTCATACTATTGTGCCTTAAAAAATAATGAAGAGGATGGTTTCAGAAAAACCTGAGAAGAGTTATATGAACTGATACAAAGTGAAGTGAGCAGAATTAGGAGAACATTATTGATGGTAATAGTGAAATTATGAAGATAATCAACTGTGAAAAATTTAGCACCTGTGATCAATACAATACTCTACCACAACTCTAAAGGACTCATGATGAAAAATGCTGTCCACATTCAGATAGAGAACTAATGTACTTAAAGTATAGACTGGAGCATTTTTTTTCTTTTAAAATTTTGCTTGCCTATTTTTTTCAGAACATGGTCAATGTGGAAATGTTTTGTGTGACTTCACATGTGTCATTAGTATCATATTTTATGCCTTATCAATGTGTGGAGTTGAGGGTGTCTAAAGGGAGAGAATTTGGAGCTGAAAATAAAATTAAATTTAAAAAAATTTAAAAGAAAATCTACATGTTGTAATCAAGGTTAGATTTGGAAAACCAGACTGTTTGTCAAAGGTACATTTCATATTCAATATGATAAAGATGCTCAAAAGTCATTATGAATTAAACAACATGCTCGAGACTTTGTGTGCTCTATACCAAATTATGGGGTTAAGTTATTATAGCTACAGAATAATTTAGGTAAATAGGTGCTAGCTGTGGGCAAGTCATTTTACCTCTGCTTCTGTTTCGTAAAATGTAAAAATAGCGCCTACCTCTTAGGGTTGTTGTGATAATTAAAATGAGGAAATATTTGTAAAAAAATTTAGCATAGTGCCTGGAACATAATAAGTGACATGTAAATATTACCTACCATTATTATTAGTATTACATTGCATATCAAAAGTTATTTTAAGATATAAAATTGTTATAAGGTTTGCTATATGTCAATATGTGTAAATATTTTATTTTGCTCCAGTCAATCCATACATAACTACATTATTGTCTATTACTATTACTGTTTTACAGATGAGAAAGCTAAGAGCCAGGTTAAGTTACTTGAATATTATAACCTAACTATGAAATATTGAAGATAGAATTCGTAGCCAAGTCTTCCTGAAGTCATCACTCTTTCTATTATGCCACATTGCCTCTCCTCAGAAAAAGAACCATATACAAAAGACAGAATTTAGACTCAACCTCTTTTTATTGCTGAAATGTCCCATGGGAGAGCTGTAGCTAAGAACTTTTATACCTGGGAGAAAGCAGTTGAAGTGTGCCTTCAGTGGAGGGTGTGAAGAGAAAGAAGGAAGAAGACTCTACTATATTTGGAAGACAGAAGTCAAAGGGCACTGTTATAAGTCCATGCTGAGGAAGGGTGCTAAGAAGGTCATCATATGGGGAAGCTTGGGGAGAGGAGTTCACCCCTGACTACCACGTAACAAGTTCCTGTTTCACCTGATGATTCTTCTTAACTAGATTCCAAATTATGTTGCTTTTGTATTACTAGAAGATGGCAAATATTGTCAAGAATTTCCAAATTTATTGATCCTTTTGCCACCCTACCCCAGTTATGACTGTTTGTGGGGAAAATAGTGAATTTAGGTCTAGTTTTGAGATTTGATACATATTCCTTAAAAGACCAAAATGAAGTTATAAAATATAATTTCCAGAAGGGGTTTTTAGCTTGTGGGTCTATAAACTTGTTTTTTTTTTCATTTTGAGACCTATTTCAAAATAATCAGTTTATTTTGCAATTCTATGTGATTTATCTTATATATTTAAAGACATGATTTTAAGAAGATATAAAAGAGGATAAGAACTCAATGATTTCTAGGCAATTAATTAGATATATACTAGATTCATTTCCCAGCATCTCTGGCTTCCACAGATTTTTAGCTTCACATTTCTCCCAAAGACAAACCTGTTAAGCTTTTGTGAAGGTAGGTAAGTGGAAATGGAATGATCTCAAATCACCACACAAAATTCCTCCTAAAATGGGCACATATTTACAAGTTGTGGGAGTTTGGTATTTTCTATACCTTTCCACAATTGTATACACAATATGCATGTTGCAATTCTATTAAGAGAATGTCAAAGAGAACTACATCTTCTTTGTTTTTGGAGGTTGTGTTCCAATGGGTGGGCCTGCTGAACTAGCAGATGTTCATGAGAGTATAACTCATTACATGGAGGCAAAGCGATAAAGGTCATCACCATATCCCCCATGACTCTATCCCTCTCTGACTGTGGTCAAGTGCAATGTCTCCATTGCCATAACAAGTCATCTCAGTGAAACACGTTTGGATCTTGACTACATTCTCCCTTCAACCTTCTGTCCTTCATAATCATTGCCCCTGAAGATGGCGGAGTAGAAGTAGGACCTCCACTGGACTCCAGCTTCCACCTTCCCCAATCCATGTAAAAGGGGACTCTAAACAAACTTTGGAGCTGCAGAACCCACAACATGACACAGAGAAGCTAACCTCCCTCTGAGGACAACCCTCCAGCACAGTGCTATGGGAGCTGAGCCCAGCCCCACTCCAAGGCTTTAGCCCCAGGGCAGGCCTGACCAGCCGCCGGCCTGAGGGACTCCAGATCAGCTGCAGCTGTGGCCATTTCCAGATTTATCAACACATAGATGCGAAGGATAAAGTGAGAGGTCAGTGCAGTCTGGACTTAGAGACCCAGTAAGTGGGAGTGCATGGCTTTTGCCCCTGGGGCAAGAAGCCCCTAAGACACTGACACAGCCAGCCAGTGCCACGTGGCAGCTTAAGCTCCTGGCCTGCAGAATGTAGGGGGACCACGCACCAGTCTGAGGGGTAATCGCTCTTGCTTTAACCTGCTTAGATCTGGATTGCAGTCTAGGGTGGAGGTCCTGGGGTGTGTGTCCAGCTTGCCAGAGCGTGTGGAGACCTCAGAGAGGGCACCCATATAATAGCTCCAGCAGCTGAGAAAACCCCAGTGTTTGGGATGAAAGCTCCCCTGTCTGGTGTCAGAGTCCTACCGTGGCAAAAAGCACAGGGGTCAAGTGCCTTTGGGGTGACATGACCAGGCAAAGGAAACAAAGCAGACAGAAGATTCCAACATTACACTCATATTTGGGGGACAAAAAGGAGAAAAGCATGGAACAGGAGGGAGACAGTGAAGTCAGAACTCCTGCACCAAAAGTTCAAAGGAAAATATGAGCTGGTTACAGGCCATAGAGTACCTTAAGAAGCAGATAAGAGAAGTGGAGGAAAAATTTGGAAGAGAAATGAGAACGATGCAAGAAAATTAGAAAATGAGAGTCAACAGCCGGACTGAGGAAAATACCACCTTAAAAAATACAATAACTCAAATGGCAAAATAGGCTCAAAAAGACAATGAGGAAAAGAATGCCTTAAAATACCAAATTTGCCAGATGGAAAAAGAATCTCAAAAGCTCAATGAGGAGAATCATTGCTTCAGAATTAGATTGGAGGAAATGGAAGCTAATGACTTTATGAGAAATCAAGATGCTGTTAAACAGATCCAAACAAATGAAAGAATAGAAGGCAATGCGAAATATCTCATGGGAAAAACCACTGACCTGGAAAATAGATCCAGGAGAGATAATTTACAAATTATTGGACAACCTGAAAGCCATTATCAAAGGAAGAACCTAGAAATCATCCCCCAGGAAATTCTCAAAGAAAACCATCCTGATGTTTTAGAACCAGAGGGCAAAATAGAGGTTGAAAGAATCAACTGATCACCTCCTGAAAAAGATCCCCAAAAGAAAACTCCTAGGAATATTATAGTCAGGTTCCAGAATTCCCAGATCAAGGAGAGAATATTACAAGCATCCAGGAAGAAACAATTTGAATATTGTGGAAACACAATCAGGATAACCCAGGATCTGGCAGCTTCTACACTGAGGGATCGAAGGGCTTGGAATATGATATTCCGGAAGTCAAAGGAGCTGGGATTGAAACCAAGAATCACCTACCCAGCAAAACTGAGTATCATGTTTCAGGGGAAAATATAGCCATTCAGTGGAATAGAAAAGCATTCTTGATGAAAAAAACCAGAGTTGAATAGAAAATTTGACATTCAGATACAAGAAGCAAGAGAAGCATGAGAAGGTAAACAGGGAAAAGAAATCAGAAGGAACTTATCAAAGTTGAACTACTAACATTCCTACATGGAAAAACCATAATTATAACTTATGAGACTTTTCTCAGTAGTTGAAGGGAATACAAATACACACACACATATGTCTATGTATCAGGGCATTTGGGTATATGAATACATATGTGAATGTGTGTATATATATTTACAGGTATACATAGATAGAGGGCACAGGACCAATGTAATAGGAAGGGATGATACTTAAAAGGTGAAATTAAGAGGTGAGAGAGGAATATAATGAGAGGAAATGGGGAGAGACAGAATGGGGTAAACTATCTCATATAGAAGAGGCAAGGGAAAATGGTTATAATGGAGGGGAAGAATAGGAAGGCAAAAGGGAATGAATCAACCTTATTCCCATTGATTTTGGCTTGAGGAGGGAATGAAATACACACTCAATAGGGTATCTCACCCTCCAGGAGAGTAGGGGGGAAGGGGATGAGAGGGGGGGATGATGGAAGGGAAGGAAGTTGGAAGGGCCACTTTTGAAAAGGAATGGGATCAAAGTAGAGAATAGAACAAGTGGGAGGTGGGATAGGAGGGAGGGAAATAGTCTTTTACAATATATGTACTATGTTATTGTTTTGCATTAGTCACACATGTACAACCTATACTGAACTGCTTATCTTCCCAGTAAGGGT
>NW_027185616.1:17912400-17912976 GCF_028583685.1 Petaurus breviceps papuanus
CTCACCCTCCAGGAGAGTAGGGGGGAAGGGGATGAGAGGGGGGATGATGGAAGGGAGGGAAGTTGGAAAGGCCACTTTTGAAAAGGAATGGGATCAAAGTAGAGAATAGAACAAGTGGGAGGTGGGATAGGAGGGAGGGAAATAGTCTTTTACAATATATGTACTATGTTATTGTTTTGCATTAGTCACACATGTACAACCTATACTGAACTGCTTATCTTCCCAGTAAGGGTGGGAGACAAGAAAGGAAGGGAATGAATCTGGAATTCAAAGTTTTAAAATCAAATACATATATATATATATATATATATGTATTATTAATAGTATTTTACATGCAATTCGGAAATAAGATATACAGGCACTGGGGCATAGAGATCCACTGGAAAAGTCGAAAGGGGTATGGGAGAAAATATGGGAGAGAGCAGATTGGAGGAGGGGATATCCTGTGGGACTGATATTTTGGGGCGGTGGTTAGAGGAAAAACAGGGAGAAAATTTGTAACTCAAAATCTGGGGGAAATGAATGATGTAAATCAGAAGTTAATAAAGCATTTGAAAAAAATAACTAAAATCATTG
>NW_027185616.1:17913376-17955926 GCF_028583685.1 Petaurus breviceps papuanus
AACCTATACTGAACTGCTTATCTTCCCAGTAAGGGTGGGAGACAAGAAAGGAAGGGAATGAATCTGGAATTCAAAGTTTTAAAATCAAATACATATATATATATATATATATATGTATTATTAATAGTATTTTACATGCAATTCGGAAATAAGATATACAGGCACTGGGGCATAGAGATCCACTGGAAAAGTCGAAAGGGGTATGGGAGAAAATATGGGAGAGAGCAGATTGGAGGAGGGGATATCCTGTGGGACTGATATTTTGGGGCGGTGGTTAGAGGAAAAACAGGGAGAAAATTTGTAACTCAAAATCTGGGGGAAATGAATGATGTAAATCAGAAGTTAATAAAGCATTTGAAAAAAATAACTAAAATCATTGCCCCTTTCCAACTTAAGAAATTTCAAAGGTAGAGACAGATGTTGAAGCCAGTAGAAGAGAGAACCAAGAGGTGTGCTGAGATGACATGGAGCAAAATAGGGACACTAATTTCTTTAAGAGTCATAAAGTGAGAGAAGGATCATATCAATGTAAAATTGTCCCAAAGTGTCTGACCAAAGAATTTATTTCCATAATGCTAGTCATTATATAGAGCAGGAGGGGTCAAGAAAGATTCATGTCAAACCCCTTAACAGGTTTTGACAAATGAGAAAAAACATTATATGGATGGTGTTTGTCATTGCAAAGGGAAAGAGAGAGAGAGAGAGAGAGAGAGAGAGAGAGAGAGAGAGAGAGAGAGAGAGAGAGAGAGAGAGAGAGAGAGAGAGAGAAAGAGAAACAGAGAGAAAGAGAGAGAGATAGTAAGAGAGAAAGAAAAAAGATAGAAAAAAAAGAAAGATAGGTGGATAGGTAGACAGATCGATAGAATTTTTTTTTAACTTGTGCTTGCCCTGAAGCTGCTGGTTTTTCTAAAGCCACTGGACCACTTCCACCAAAGAATTGCATTTAACTAAATTCCCCTTCTTTGTTTCTGAACCACAGGTTCCAGTCTCTATATCATGTTGCTCTCTTCCCAATCAGCCAATGGAAAAGAGAAGGGGAAAGCATTCCTATCTTTTCCTGTCTAATGCTGAATATCCCATGCTAAATAGTACCCTTCTTTTATAGGCAGTTCAAAGACCTGGTATGTGTCACCTCACACGGTTAGCTACATTGCTCCATTCTCCATTCCCTCCAATTCATAAGGAGCCTGGGACCTCTCTGCTACACTGGGCCAGGAGAAGCACAAAAGCTGTTTTCATGGACTTTGGCAGCTTTTATGAGACTGAAAGCTCCAGTATTGTGGGATGGATCCCAATCCCACTCACTTCTTATTAAAATGCCGCTTCATCATTTAAAATACCTTTAGGTCCCACATGATTTCAGATCTATTATCAGGCCATTAGTTAGCAGAAAATAGCTTAGAATCAAACTAAAGAGAAAAGAAAAGCCATTAGACTGGTGGAAAGCAAGTTTTATGAGTTGTCTAAAGTATAAACCCTCGGGAATATTCTGTTGTATTAGGGGAAAACATGGGTAATGGATTCATTTTGGGTCTTAAAAATAAAACCAGAGTTACTTTTTTTTAATCAATAAATAGTTTGGAGTAATCAAACTTGGAGAGTTCAAAGAAAGGGAATTGGCCTACTATGTCCATAAAAGGTAGTCTATGGAAGGAAGGAGTTAGAGCCAAAAGGAATTTAAAAGGTCATCTAATCTGATGCATTCTCCCTATCTTACAGGTGAGATCATTGAAGCCCAGGGAGTTTGTGACTTACCCAAGAAGACACAGGTAACAAGTACAGAGGTAGGTTTTAAACAAACATCCTTCAATGTCCAGGCCCATCCTCATTCCCCTACACCATGCTGCAGGTCAGTCAATGAATTTTTGATGAAAAACAAAAGAAGGTTGAATAAAGTCTCAGTTTTAGGCTTTCTTTGTCCCTTTTTAGATGCAGATCATTTAATAATAATGCAGTCAAAGTCCCAGTATATTGTGATACATAATTTCTATTCTTAACATTACCATTAATAAGCAATGTGAAAAGGACATAGACTCTGAAAACTTAAGAAATGGGTTTGATTCTGACATCAGATATTTACTGCCTTGGGCAGGTCACTTGAGCTTTGTGGGGTCATTTTCCTTATCTGTAAAGGGAAGGAATTAGATTATATAGCTTTTAAGGCCTTTCCCATATCTACACCTACATGATCTGTGAAACTGAAGACGTCTCCAGTCTCTTTTAGATCTCAGATCTTAAAAGGTACATTTAATTTTTTTTTCTTATTCCTGCTTCTTTGGGGAGCATTATCTGCCTATATATACACAGTTACAGAGAATTTTGCCTCAATTAGTTCTGCAGGAATATTGGCTTTTGATCAAGGAGAAGCTGCCAAAAGTCACCCATCGATATTCTTTTCAGTTCTCCAAAATTCATGGGAAGTCATTTCATAGTGAAGTTAATAGATTAAGCCCCATTTTCAGAAATCACATACTTTACTTTTTATTTTAATAAGTTTTATAGTTATTTGTTTTTACATTGCCAAAATTCCCCCTCTATCCCTTCTCTGCCTGGTCTCAAGGAGCTACACTTTATAACAGATTATTTTAAGAGGAAGAAGAGAAAAAAAATTTTCAGCAAAACCAATCAACCCATTTAAAAAAATTTCATATTATACACAATGTTTCACACCCTAGGATCCCCACCTCTGCAAAGGAGCCAGGAAAGATGTCTACTCATAACTCTTCTTTGGGGCTAAGCTTGTTCTTTATAATTTTGAAATGTTTATTTGTTTTGGGTCATTTTGGGTCATTATGGGTCATTTTGTGGTGGTTGTTCTTTCCATTTGTGTTGTTATAGTCACTGTGAATATTGTTTTCTTGGCTCTGCTTACATCAGTCTGCATTAGTTCATATAACTTTGTGTGTTTCTCTGTGTTCTTCATATTCATCATTTCTTAAAGGACAATATTATTCCATTAGAATCATTTTCTAAAAATTGTTTGTTCGTTCCCCAGTTGATGGGCAGTTATTTTGTTACCACAGTGTTGCTATAAATGTTTTGGGGAATTTAGAGACTTTCTTTTCATCAGTGGTTTACTTGTGGTTTTAGTAATCAATCCTCCGGGTTAAAAGATATGGACATTTTAGTCACTTGTAATATTCTAAATTGCTTTCCGGCATAGTTGTACTGATCCATACTTCCACCAAGCATTTGTATGTGTTTCTATAACACCCCCAACATTGACTATACCCTGCTTTTGTCATCTGTACAAAACTTTAAAGTTACTTTGTTTTGCATTTCTCTAATTATTAAAGATTTAGGGTATTCTTCTGTATGGTTGTTGACTGTTTACTATTGTTTGGAGGACTGTCACTTATTCTTTTGCCATGTATCTATTTATGAATTGCCATTTATCTATTTTGCTCATATATTTCTTTTAAAGGTATGTGTACGTACATATATAGACAATACATATATGTGTGTGTATGTAGAGAGAGACAAACAAGAGACAGAATGATAGAGAGAGAGAAGAAAGAAGGAAGAGAAAGAAGGAGAGAAAGAGAAAAGGAGAGGGAGGGAGAAATATAAGGGAGGGAGAAAGATGAAAAAGAAGGAAAAGGGAAGGGAGAGGGAGAGAGAGAATCTGGACTTTTAATTTCATTAGTATAAGGAACTGCTTAGCAAGGAAACTGCTTCCACCAATGCAGATTGGTACCTTCTTTGCAATTTATAGTCTTCTTTAAAGGTGAAATGTTTTCCAAGATCACATAGCCATATTTGTCAGAGAAAGAAGTTGAACCCCATGCTCCTGGATCTGAGGCCAACTCTTTATCTCCCATGTCAGCTACTTCTATGATATTTACACAGAAAGATTTTGACAGGCTATCATAGTTTTATGTAAATATATATATATATATATATATATATATATATATATATAAAACATGTGCGTGTTCTCTCTCTCCACACAAATGTATGTTTTATATATATATATATATGTGTGTGTGTGTGTGTGTGTGTGTGTTTGTGTGTGTGTGTGTGTGTGTTCCTTCACTAAAGTTCAACTCTGGTGCCTTCACTTAGGTTGGAGCTGTCTAGTTTCTCAAATAACATATTGGTTGCTCAATTGATGAAATCATGTATCTTTGAAATATTACATACATACTATTTTAGGAGATTGTGGGATGTGATATGGTGTTTTTATTCTTTTTGAGTTCCCTGGCTTTGATACTTTCTGTGTTTCTATGGTTTTATGCTGCAATGATTCCAGACTGTTTCTGAAGTAATAAATTTTAGTCTTGTTGAAGGCCTAGTCATCCTTCTCCTTTTACTGACACCTACATAGTATTTATTAGATCATTTTAATTCTTCTAGATTGTGTCAATAGTGTAACTGAATTTCAAATGATTATATGGATTTAAGTATCATATTATAAATATATTCATATATATATATATATATATATTTTTTTTTTACTTTTTTGGAAGGGGGAAGGCATGGCAATTTGGGCTAAGTGACTTGCCCAAGGTCACATGGCTAGTTTTGTGTTAAGTGTCTGAGGCCGGATTTAAACTCAGGTCCTCCTGACTCCAGGGCCCGTGCTCTATTCACTGAGCCACCTATCCATCCCCCCCCGCCACACACACACACACACACACACACACACACACATATATATTTGAAGATTGCATAGTAATATGGAATATTGGCAGTAATTGAGTCAGGGAGACCTGGGTTCAGTTCCCATCTCTTATTCAAGAATCAAAGTCAAACAACAACAATTACCAGGAAGTTTTCCTTAGTATCAGGTTTACATTTTCTTGTTTGTACCTTCTCCCCATTGCTCCTAGTACAGTTCCCTGAGGCTGAGTAGAAGCAATCTATTCCCTCTTCCATATGTGTCAGCCTTCTAAATGCTAAAAACAAACAAACAAACAAAAAAAAAACAACAACCCGGTATTGTCCTCAAGTGTGCTCTTGTCTAAGCTGGACATCCGCAGTCCCTTCAGCTGAGGCTCATGAAGTATGTTCTCAGGGTCCTTTGTCATCCTGATTTCTGACTCTGGACTAAATTTAGATTATCAATACCCTTACAAAAAGGTGGCACCCAGAACTGAACACTATACTGGAGGGGAAGGAGATATGCATTTATTTAGCACCCACTATTTGCCAGGCCCTGTGCTAAGCACTTTTACAGATATTTTCTCATTGATCCTTATAAAACTATGAGAAGTAGGAGCTGTGTTCCCATTTCACAGTGGAAGAATCTGAGGCAAACAGAGGTTGCTAATAGGTGTCTGAGGCCCATTTTGAACTCAGATCTTCCTGACTCCAGACCCAGAGTTGTATCCACTGGACCCCCAGCTGCCTCTACAAGCTTCCAAATGTACAACCAGCGTAGAATAGAGCAAGACAATTGCTCCCCTAATCCTTATGGTGCTCTTCACACAATATAAGATTGCATGAGGTTTTTTGACTAACATTTCACACATTTGATTTGTGTTGAGCTTACAATGCAACTCCTAGGAGTTATGTTGTGTTTTATTTTGTTTTTCAGATAAACTGTTGTCTCATCACACTTCCCTTATCCCTTCTCTCAGAAGTTTATTGTTCATTTGTTTGAATTTAATCTCATTCAGTGATCAACCTTGCCAAGATCTTTTCAGGAACTAATTCTGGCCTCCATTGTGCAAGCTATGCTTCTTAGCTTTATTTTATATCCAAATTAGATAAGTATCCCATTTATGCTTTAAGCCTAATCAATGATGGTTTTTTTTTTAAGTTAGACAACATAGAGCTCTTCTCAGCTCCCTAAAACCCTCCTCTATAAGGCAAGAAGTGGCCTTCCAAATCTTCACAAAATCACTCATCTTTGGGTTAGGCCATTCAGTTTGTTGAAAATCCACCTAAATGAATCATCTTCTAGGACACATCTCCTTCCACTGGTGCCCATCTCAGTTCTTTCCATACCTTTTCATTTTATCTGGTTCTTTTCCATGTTTTTTTTTTCCATCAGACTTTCCTCAAGGAACCACCTAACACACTGAAGATCTTTCTCTTGTTCTTTTAAACAAGGAATTGATCGATGAGCATTTAATGAGGACCTACTATGTGCCTGTGTACTTATTTTGGTCCTGAAAATACAAATACAAAAGTGCAAGTCCCTGCCCCAAAGGAGCTTACATTCCACTGAGAAAAAAACAACATGTTTACAATGAATGAATACAGGATATATATGCAATAAATACCAAAGTATAACCCCAATTGCCCTCCAAAAAAAAAAGAAATGGATATTATTAGTGTAAATGACATTAAAGAAGAATCATTATAATTTTCTTTGCAGCCATTCACTTTCCATATATTTTACAAATGAAACCTTCCATGTTTTGTTTTGTTTTGTTTTGTTTTTTGAGGGGAGAAGGCAGGGCAATTGTGGTTAAGTTACTTGCCCAAGGTCACACAGATAGTGTCAAGTGTCTGAGGCCAGATTTAAACTCAGGTCATCCTGACTCCAGGGCCAGTGCTCTATTCACCACCTAGCTGCCCTACCTTCCATGTTTTGTCTCCTCTATTAGAAGGTGACTTTTTTGAAAGCAGTGGCTATATAACTTTTCTTTTTGTATCACCAGCAGCACAATGCTTTGCACATAGTAAGCAATTAATAAATGCTTCATTCATCCATTCACTCCTTCTACCATATGTGTGTTGTTTCCACTGATTAGAATGCATACTACTTGAGTATACATACTTGAGCTTCACTTTTGTATTATATCAACAATGCTTAGCACAGTATTTGCCATATAGTAAGCACTTAATAAATATGTTTCCATTCATTCTTTCATGACTAGTCCAATTCCTTCTCTTTTCCTGGGTAGTATCTTTTATTTCTACTTCTCATATGCAGATCTTTACTCATAGTGTGCTATGGAGAGGCAGCTAGAGAATTCAGGGTTACAGCACAGATCCTGGAGTCAGTAAGATCTGAGTTCATCTCTGACCTCAGACACTTACAAACTGCATGACCCTGGGCAAGTCATTTAACCTTTGTCTATCTTAATTTCCTTTTGTGTAAAATCAAGATAATAATTACACCTATCTCCCAGGAATGTTGCAAGGGCCCATGAGATAATATTTGTAAAGTAAATAACACAATACCTTACATAGAGATTAGGTGCTAAATAAATGGTTGTTTCCTTCCTATCTGTATAGCCTATTCATATTTACCTTGTGTCTTTCTATTATCTTTAGGGTTATTTGTAATTTTGATTCTTCTAAAATTGCAAGGTTCCATGATTTATAGCTCTATGATAATGCTAGGACAATACTGGTAAGAAATAGACTTTTGTGGAAGCCAGCATTGTTAAAAGAGCTGGACAGTTTCCCAAATGCAATCAAGCTTGATATCTTACTTCTCCATTTTGGGCTCAATTCATTGTCCATCTGCCGCACCTGTCCAAAATAAATACATGTTGATAGATTTACAAAGGGTTCATATCACAAGGTAGCATAAAAAGACCTTCATTTATAGCTAATCGTGGGACAGTTTATAGCTAAACATTAGTTACCATCTTATATAACATATATCTGAAAAGGAATCCTCTCTACAATATACAAATGAATGATCATCTTGTATTTGCTTGAAAATTTGTGGGAAGGGAAAACCTACCATCTCCCAAGACAGTTCACCTTACTTTGGGTTAACTTGAGTCATTAGAAAATTCTTCTTGAGTTGGGAAACTCAAGGCCCTTCAACACCTTGGCTCCCTTCCACAATATAAGAATTTCCTTCTTCAGTACCAAAGGCTACCATTCACTTCACTCAAATAGAAAGGTAGTCTAATGAATTTGGTTTTGAACAGTATTTTATAAAAGCATGCACAGTGAAAATAAGAAGTTTTATGAGAAATATCAGATTAAAAAATAACGAACAAATGAAATGTCTTCTGATGAAACTTGAAGGGAATGTTGTTTTTGTTCAGTCTTTTCAGTCATGTCTGACTCTCCGTGACTCTACTTAGGGTTTTCTTGGCAAGGAAACTGAAGTAGTTTGTCATTTCTTCTTCAGCTCATTTTCCTATGAGGAAACTGAGGCAAAATGGTTAAATGATTTACCCAGAGTCACACAGTTATTAAGTCTAAGGCCAGATTTGAACTTACAAAGAGTTCTCCTAAAGTCTCCTTGACTCTAGTGCTGGTGCTCCATCCACCAAGCCACCTACCTGCCCCCTTGAAGTGAATATTGATTGGCAATTGTTCATTTGGGGAGGCAGTGTAATACAGTGGAGAGAGTAGACCTTAAAACAATAACAAACTGGATTCAATTTGAACATATTTTGTCTGGTTGATCCTGGGAAAGTCACAATTTCTCAATGATCTAGGAAACTCTAATATTCTGAGTTGCCAAGAAGATGCTGGCCTCCGTTGGTAGAGGGAGTTTCTCTATCTAAGAGTTCCCTATGCCAGTGAAATCATAGGGCCACCCCTATTCTTTTTGCTCAGTAGAATGACCTGGATTGAAAGAAATTCTTTTAGGCATCTTTCTGTAACATGCCAATAGAGTTTTATTTCTGTGCTTATCCAGTCACACATGTGGCATAAATTTATTATTTACAATAAATACTTGGACAGGAAGAATTTTATTCATGAGATAACCCCTTTTATAGAAATAACTTTTCCAAATGGTATTTTATACTCTTTGGGTTAAAAGATGTAGTATAAAGTCAGTAGGATATATTTTACAGTCTCAGATTTTATTTCAGATTTAAAAGAAATGATACATGTATCATTTCATGTATTTTTGTAGTCATCACATAACATAAAATAGTTACAGATAAATGCTTAGATTATTGTTGCCTTTCTTTACATTTCTCCTAAAGATGTTACAGTATATATGATTATTTGTGTGAGTTTTTATGTGTAAGTACTACAGAGGAAAAGAGAGGAGAAAGACCTACTTCCTGAGAAGCAGTGGGGTAGAGGAGCTTTGAAACTGTAGGACATGGCTGTGCTAGTTAATGCCAATGGAACTTTCTAACCTCACCAGCCATATTAAAATGAGAGGATAGGATTTTTCCAGGACATTCTACTCCTAGATAATATAGCCACCATGAGGGCATGGTGGGGAGTGGCAGAGTTAAGACAGGGTGGTAAAGGTGGTCTCCAGACCTATGATTATATGGATATAGAGAGCTCCCAGCATGAGAACTCCTTCCACCAGTGTAGATAACTAACTGATCTGCCTCCTAGAGCCTTGGAGAGTTTTTTAACCGTATTTAGATTAAAAGACTTGCCTATGGTCATATGGCCAGTATGTTTTATAGTCAGCTCACTTTGACCTCAAGTATTCCAAGCTTGAAGAACACATCATTATCCTCTAGGCTCAGCCACCTTTCAAAGACAGACAGACAGACGATGATAGATATGTCTACAGAGAGATCACATATATGTATTTAGCCATCTGTCTATATTATTTTCGTGTATATATATAATATACATAATTCTATAATGTAGATCTAGATAGATATACATTGAGACCATATAGATATATTAATCTATTCATCCATCTATCTTATGCATCTATATTAAATGTAATGATACACACAATTATATAATAAAGCTATATTATTGATATACTATGTGTTATACTATATATAATATAGCTATAACCTTTATATACTATGTATTATACTATATATACAATATAACTATTATTATTATACTATGTCTAATATAGTTATTTATATTGATAGATAAATAGATATAGATCATATATGTTTATCTATCCATCTATCTGAAAGGTAGTTAATATATATGTATGTGTATATAGCCTGTGTAGATAAATGCATATATGTTTGTATATTATGTGCACATATGTATATATTCACATAATATACATATATATTCTGTATTGTATGATATGTATATGTTCTAGTATTGTTTTAAAAATACATTTGTATTTTAAAATACATTTAAAGTATGTTCTCTATTTCATTTTCAAGTATATCCATATATATTTTCAACTTTGAAATTTCATGTATTTTTCATTTATTTATTTGAAAGATAACTGAGTCATGGGTTCAAGCCTTCCTTCTAACATATAATCACTGTGTGACCTTGGGCAGATCACTTAAGTTCTTATTTTTCTAAACAATATTCTAAGACTTTAAGTTGCATTGAGGGTGCTAACCTATACTTTTAGAAGGAAACGTCTTCACCCAAGCATTCTCTATAACAATAAAATAAAAAGTACAGTCCCTATCCCATATAAACATACACGTGTATGCATGTATAACATATTCATAAACTCATATATTTGCTCTTACACACACAATTAATTTTAAATATGCAACTTTGTCTGGTTTTTCTTCCTCCAAATTTGATGCGGTATTTTTATTGCTATAATGTGAATTTATTCATTTGGTACATAGGATTTTAGTTTGTTTAATCCAAAACCAAGAAGAGAATATTATCTATGACACTATGAAATTTATATTCTTCTGTTTTGTGAAATCTAATTAAGTTGTAAAATGTGACTTTATGCAAAAGTTGCTTTATGCTAAACAAACCCATGATATGAAAACATGGCTTTACTCAGCAGCTAAATTAAGGAGTGATTCCTGCCTTACAAATTCTCTCTTTACTATACAGAGACTGTGAAGTTAGGATCCTTTTGGCTGTCATGATCCCATTAGTAAAATGGTAATTAGTAAAATATAAACCTCTTGTGCCTAATCAGTGTATATGATTAAATTATTCAGAGAAACTTTGTTTAAACACAATGTTTTGTTTTGTTTTGTTTTTTTATGAACATAGCTGGTGCTTTTTATGAACATAGAACAATCAACTGCATCAAACCTTAGATGTCATATTCTACATTGAAGGTCACAATTATTACATAATCATAGAAATAAGAATAAACAGCCTCAGTGTGCATTTATACAAAATTACTATGTGTTGTAGAAATGGTATATTTTATTCACTTTTGCATACCATTGTTTTTGTTTTTGCTTTTTGGAGGGCAATTGGGGTTAAGTTACTTGCCCAAGGTCACATGGATAGTCAGTGTGTCAAGTGTCTGAGGTCAGACTTGAACTCAGGTCCTCTTGACTCCAAGGCCAGTGCTCTATTCACTGCTCCACCTAGCCGCCCAACTATGTGTTGCAGAAATGGTATATTTTATTTTTTTGTTTGTTTGTTTTTTAAGGATGAAATAACAAAACTTTTCCTTCAGGCAAATTTTCTCAAGGAATTACCTGGGCGGGGAGAGTATGTGATGGTCAAGTTTGAAAAGGAAAGGAAGATGAAAAGAGAAAAGTATGGCACACCAAGGTATTATGAATGGAGGAGGGGAAAATCAGTTCTGGAAATTTCCAGAAGGGAGGGAGCCATGCTTGCAACTTCAGCCCCTATCTACTGAAAATGCCAAATGGGGAAGGATATGACAGTGGCAGTGGTCCCTGAGCCAACAAGAACTATGACTCTGATCAGAGGTGTCAGACTCATGCCAGTAGGCTACAAAACTTTCCAGTTCTGCTGAATCGGATTAAAATGTAATTAGGAAATATTTAACAAAATAAAAATACAATACAACACAGATAATGTTAATTTGTGGCTTTCCAAGTCAATATGCCACCTATCCACTTCTATTTGACTTTGACGCCACTCCCAGTTAAGTATGTAAGAAATAATTTACTGCGTCAGTTAATCTGACTTCAGAGTCACATAAGAAGTCACATATGTGACTTCAGAGTCACATCAGAATTTGATACCAGAGCACCTGGTTTGATACTTTTTTCCTCCAGTGATTCAGGAACCCAGAGGAAATGTTCTAACTCCACAAGCACTGACTATAGAAGGAGTAGAGTTTGGAGAGTAAATCTAACCAGTTACATTCAGGAACAAACCAATTAATCAGTTTGAGGAAAGGGACTTCCTGAAGACACTCATGGGGTCATTTAAGCACTGGGAAAATCTTACTAATTACATCTGATGTCTGAATTCCTTTCCCCTTCCAACAGATTGCTCCCTTTGTAATTCCCTCTCTTTCACTTATTTTCAACCTCTCCCTCTTTACTGACTCATTTCTTTCTGCCTGCAAAAATGCTCAAGTCTCCACTATCCTTAAAAAAAACCAAACCCTCATTTAACCCTTTCATCTTCACTATCATCCCATAGCTCTTCTGTCCTTTTGTAGCCAAGCTCCTCAAAAAGGCTGTCCACAATAGATGCTTACACTTTCCCTCCTTTCACTCTCTTCTTAAACCCTTACAATCTGGCCTCCAACCTTCTCATTCTATGAAACGTCTCTCTCCAAAGTTATTGTGATGTCTGAATTGCCAAATGCAACGAGCTTTCCTCAATCCTCATTCTCCTTGACTTCTCTGTTGCCTTTGACCCTATTGATCCTTCTCTCCTCCTTGATAACTCTCTCCTCTCTAGATTTTCAGGGCACCGCTCTCTCTTTCTACCTGCTTGATTGCTCCTTCTCCATTTCTTGCTGGATGCGCCATATCACACCCTCTAACAATGGAGGTTCCTCAGGGTTCTATCGTGGACCCTCTTCTCTTCTCCTTCTATACTACTTCACTTGGTGATCCTCATCAGCTCCCATACATTTAACTATTATCTCTATGCTGATGATTTTCAAACCTACTTTACCTGCCCCAGTCTCTCTTGTGTGCATCTCCATCTGCCTTTCAGACATCTTAAACTAAATTTGTCCAAACAGAACTCACCTTTCCACCCAAACCCTCCCCTACTCCTAACCTTATTATTGTGAAATTCAGCACCATTCTCCCAGTCCCTCGTGCTCATATCCTAGACTCCACACTCTCTATTACCCCATATCAAAGCTATTTTCAGTGCCTTTCAATTTCACCATTGCAACATCTTTCCAATAGGCTCTCTTCTTTCCTCTGCCATTGCCACCACTCAGGCTCTTATCAGCTCACACCTTGATTATTTCCATAGTCTTCTGGTGGATCTGTCTGCCTCAAGTTTGTCCCCATCCCATTTCATCCTCTGTTGATCTACTGAAGTGATTTTGCTAAATGCAGGTCCAATCATGTCTTACATCCAACTCCCTACTCAATAGACTCCTGTGGCTTCCTTTTGCTTCCAGGAATAAGTATAAAATGTTCTGTTTGGCATTCAAAGCACTTCATCAACTAATCCGTGTCTACTTTTCCAGTCTTCTTACACCTTATTCCCCAACATATACTCTTTGATACAGTGACACTGGCCTCCTGGATGTTCTACAAACAAGACACCCCATCTCCTAACTCCAGTAATTTTCTCTGACTCCTCCATGCCAGAAACGCTCTACTTCCTCCACTCCTAATAATGATTTCCCTGGCTTCCTCTAAGTCCCAGTTAAAATCCTACCTTCTGGAGGAAGCTGTGCCTAACTTCTTTTAATTCTAATGCCTTCCCTCAATTAATTGCTTCCTGATATCATATATATAGTTTGTTTTTTATATATTTGTTTACATTAGATTGTAAGTTCCTAGAGGGAAAGGGCTTTCTTTCTTTCTTTCTCCCTTCCTTCCTTCCTTCCTTCTTTCCTTCCTTCCTACCCTCCTTCCTTCCTTTCTTCCTTCCTTCCTTCCTTCCTTCCTTTCTCCCTTCCTTCCTTCCTTCCTTCCTTTCCTTCTTTCCTTCTTCATTCCTTTCTTTCTTTGTGGAATGATGAACAGCATATTTATTTTTTGCCACTCAATAGTATTTTATTTTTTCCAATTACAGGTAAAGATAGTTTTAGTCACTCAGTTTTATAAGATTTGGAGTTCCAATTTTTTTCTTCCTCTCTCCCTTCCCTGCTCCTCCATCACTGAGAAGACAAAGTCTGTCCCCAAGACAGAAAGTAATCTCACATAGGCTATACATGTACAGTCAGATTAAACATTTCTACATTAGGCATGTCATGAAAGAAGAATCAGAACAAAAGGGAAAAATCATGAGAAAGAAAAAAAGTAGAGAGAGAAAATAGCATGCTTAAATCTGCATTCATACTCCCTAGTTCTTTCCCTTAATGTGGATAGCATTTTCCATCATGAGTTTTTTTGAATTATCTCAGATAGTTCTATTGCTGAGAAGAGTTAAGTCTATCAAAGTTGTTCATCGTACAGTGTTGCTGTACTGTGTATAATGTTCTGGTTTTGCTCGCTTCACTCACTTCACTTCATGTAAGTGTTTCCATGTTTTGTTTTGTTTTGTTTTGTTTTTTCTGAAATCCACCTGCTCATCATTTCTTGTAGCACAATAGTATTCCATCACATTCATATACCACAACTTGTTCAGCCATTCCCCAATTGATGGGCATCCCCTCAAGTTCCAATTCTTTGCCACCACAAAAAGAGCTGCTATAAATATTTTTGTACATGTGGATCCTTTCCCCTCTTTTATGATCACTTTGGGATACAGACCTAGTAGTGGTATTACTGGTTCAAAGGGTAGGCAGAGTTTTTATACCCCTTTGGGCACAGTTCCAAATTGCTCTCCAGAATGGTTGGATTAGTTCACAACTCTACCAGATATCAGGGACTATATTTTGCCTTTTTTATATCTCCAGGGTTTAGTTCAGTGCCTGGTTCATGGTAAACAAATAAACAAATGTTTATTGATTTATTACATTTTGATTTTATGTGTATTTCTTTCAAATCATTTTTGTTCAGATGTTTTGTTTTTTGTTTTTGTTTTTTTGCAAGACAAGTTTCCATTTGGATAACTCTTATAAAGCATTATGTGTTTAAAACTGCAGCTTCCAGGGTGGCTAGGTGGTGCAGTGAGTAAAGCGCCAGCCCCAGAGTCAGGAGGACCAAAGTTCGGTTCCGGCCTCAGACACTTAACAACCACACAAAAGAACTAGCCGTGTAACCTTAGGCAAGTCTCTTAACCCCAATTGCCCTCCAAAAGGCAAAAAACAAAAACACGGAACCAATTTATTAAGTTATCAAAAAAAATTAAGCTATCATAGAATGATTGACTAAACTCTAGAAGGGACCACAGAAATAATCTAGTCCAGTTCCCCTTTTACAGATGAACTAAGAACCAGAGAGTTTAGGCAGATTATCCAGTCCAAGAGCTATATGACTATACAGGTAACAAGTGTCAGAGCCAGAATTTGAACTCAGGTGCATTGTATCATGCTACTTCCAAAGGATAAAAAGTTCTCCAGGTCAATAGAAAAATGTATTGAAAAGGCTATATTCAAAAGAAAAATGGATGATGGAGGCTAGCTAAGGGATAACTGGCCATGCTTTTATGTCTTTTTGGTGCTATATGAATAACAATTGAATTGCAACGTTTCGGATAGAATTTTCAAATACTGTAAAATGTGAAACCTACTTTCATGCCTGGCATGAATGGGAGCCATTTCTCCATCAGTTGTGCTCCTTGAGGCTACATAAAAGTCTCACTTTCAGGGCAAATGGCAAAAATCTCCTTTTTTATGTGTTTTGAAGAAAAGCCAGTTAATTCCCCTTTCTAGTGAAATCGATTCCACCAACTGCTTTGGCAAATTTAGGTCCACTTATCATCAAGATGTCTAAATACATTAGCTTACACTGATTGGGGGAGGTGTGGCAAAGCACTTAGCCCCCATCACTGAATAGAAATTGGCATCCTTTTAAAAATGTATCAATAATCACCCTGCCATTTTCAACGTCTTTGGAAGATTTTGACAAGACAAAGGCTTTTCTTTTACCAACCCAGGAGGCCAGATGTTGAATCTCCTTGGTCCTTCTAAATTGTAGTAATCAGATCGCTCATCATAAACTATATTTACATTTCCTAGGTTCGGTTTCAATTAAAACTCTTGTAAAAAGTATCTCTGAATTTGTCACATTCAAATATAAAGACCTGGATGCCATGTTCTCCAGTCTCCAGTAGCTGCATCCTTCTTGATTTCCCTCCCTATCTGGTCTATGTTTGCAATTGCTCTCCTTAACTCTAACCCTTCACTTTAGGAGGTCATTTGGAAACAATCCCATTTTACAAAGCAAACATCCATATTCAAAAACACAGAAACCACATTTTAAGGGTTTGAAGGAATTTTTATTTGAAAGCTCAATTTATAATGATTCTTGTCCATCATTTGCCAAACTTCTTTTTTCTCTAGGGATCTTTATTGTTTCTTTCTTATTACATGGTATAACTGTTCTTTGGTCCTCATTTCCTGAAGAAGATTACTTTTCAGTATCAATATTCACCAATGGGACTTTTCCTGGCCTAGGTTTGCAAGTTTGCATCACAGCAAAGTGGGGTGACTTCCCAGTCCTTGCTGACTTTGGAAGAAAAAAAATCTGCATCTGCTATTCTGGGTTGTTTCTCTGTATATTTATGACTGCTCATAAATGAACATGTGCTACAACATGCCCTCCTCTATGAATGTAGGGGTTGGCCAACATGGTGATGCAACTCCCAAGCAAGAATTCTGAGAATACCAAAAACAGCAATGCAAGTGACTGAAAATGATAACTCTTCTCTTGGGAAAAGGGGGGAATTGAATTTTTTTCTAGACATTTCCAAAGTTTCCATTTCATTATTCAACAAACATTTTTATTGGTCAGCCATTTTAGTCGTGTCCAACTTTTCATGACCCCATTTGGGGCTTTCTTCATACAGATACTGGAGTGGTTTGTCATTTCTTTCTCCATCTCATTTTACAAATGAAGAAACTAAGGCAAAGAGGGTTAAGTGAGTTGCCTAGGGTCACAAACTAGTAAGTGTCTGATGCCAGTTTGAACTGACCAAGATGAATCTTCCTTACTCCTGCCCTGGTACTCTATCCACTGCACTATCTAGTTGCCCAACAAATATTATTGAGCACCTACTTTCATAAATAGATGCTTTGGGTGCACATAGTAGGTGTTTAATAAATTCTTATTGGGTTAATTGATTGATTGAAGGAGAATAATAACGCAGACCTTGCCCTCAAGAAACTTAGAATTCAACTCAAAATCTTTGCAAAATGCCAGTCCCAGGTGCTGAGAATACAAAGACAAAAATGAAACAGTTCCTACTCTCCAGAGGCTTACAAAGTAAATGAACATAAGTACATATAAAAATATACAAAGATATATACAAAGTTCAAGGTTATTTTCTGGAGTGAGTAGAGTACTAAATATTGGGGGAATATGAAAATGCTTCATAAAGGAGGTTTCTCTTGATATGAACCTAGAAAGAAACTCCAAGAGAGAAGTAAGAAGCATTCCAGGTATAAGGGACAGGCATGGCAATCGAGGCATGAGATGGGATACAATAAACAGGGAATAGAAACAAAAATAGTAAGAAGGACAGCTTTGCAGGAATGTAGAGAATATGAGGGAATAATGTAAAATCAGTCCAGAATGATTATAAAATGCAGGAGTGGCTATGTGGATTACTTGAGACTAGAAATAGTTTTGATATGGTTTCATTTTGTGATAGTAATTGTCATTCATGTGCCCTTCTTTTAATATAGGCTGAAGCTAAACATCTGACCTTCCCCAGATGGAACTAGATTGATCTAGTTTCATCCCTTGAAAGATGTTCTGTCGAGTGCTAGATTCCATGTCATAAATGTGTTTCATTTCTTTCTTTTGTGGTGTTTTTAATTCTGTGGTTTTTAAAAAATGGATATTACTTTAAGGAAATGTACAATAACTATAGGTCTTGAGGAGCACACTTTGATGACTATTAGAGATATTTCAGTGATGTTTAGTGTGGGAAATTCAAGCATTTTAAAGATCAAGTCCACAATGAGCGCTAAAGAACAAAGGCACATCAAAGAACAAAGGACAATGGCATCAGGAACAAAAAAAAAATGCCAATAATTAGCTAGCTGAAAAATAACCCAGTTAATCCTCCTAAAACAAAAATCTTCAGAGGGATGTAGCATCTGGAGAGGTTATTTCCTCTACTGTGTGGCTTCTTGAAATCAGAAGAACATTGAGAAGGTCTGTTGAAAAAAAAAACAGAACAGTGAATAAGATTAGTTAGGGAGTTAATATGCTTGCTCCTGGGGTTGAAGTGCCAGGAAGCAATCACTTCTAAGATGTAGCTAACATAAAATAAATAGTAATCCCAGAAATTTGTTCCATGAACTAATGTTGTAATGATAGAAGGTTTGGTGACAGATAGGAAATACTGGGGAAAAGTAGAGTTGAAAAATAAGAATTTGTCTAGATGGTGCCATAACCAATCAATATAAGTCTTTTGAACTGTTTGGCAGGTCTGTCTTCTATAGGGAAATGTACACAGGCATATATATATATATGTGACATTACTCTTTCGTCACCCAACTTCCTTTGTTCTGATTTTTTAAGACGGTTTCTCTTTTGCCTAGGCTGGAAGTTCAGGGGCTCCACTCACAGGTCTGGTCCCACTGCTCATCAGTACGGAAGCTTTGACCTATTCTGTTTCCCACCTGGACTGGTCTTCCCCTTATTAGGCAACCTGGTGCCCCTCCCCACTTCTAGATTCTAACCATATTGAGGCCAGACTTAATGTAGTTACCTGATTGATTTAGCCCACTATACCTCAGAAATCTGAGCTCAAGAGACCTGCTAGCCTCAACCTCCCAGTAGTAAGGACTACAGGTACAAATTGCCATAGCTGGCCCAGCTTCCTTTATTCTTACAACACTCATTAAATAACCTAATTTGACTTCTCAAATAAACTGCTCTGTTGGTAACAGCTGATGATTTTATTGCACTGCAAATGGAATTCCCGATAGAAGTATGCTCCTTGAGATTTAGGGATGCTTGGGGTTTTTTGGTTTTTGTTTTTTTGTCTTTGCATCCCCAGTGGGGAGTTTCTGTTCTTTAGACCCTGACCTTGGAAAGTCAGCCTTTCTCTTTTGTTCTCTCTTGTCACTGTCATCCACAGTAAACCATGAGCATATATCATAATCTACTCATTTGGTTGCTGGGATTTTTGTTACTGTTATTGTTTATTTGAACTTAACCCATGATTTCAATGGTGTGGGAAATTTCAAGTGAAGAAACTCCTTTTGCCAATGAAGATCAGCAACCTTTCTTCAAGGTATAATCCTACCTAGTCTGGGGAGCATTCTGAAGGGCAATTTGGAACTTAATCCAAAGGACTATAAAACTGTGCATACCCTTTTATTCAGCAATGCCACTACTAGGTCTGTATCCCAAAGAGATCAAAGAAATAGGAAAATAACCTACATGTACAAAAATATTTATTGCAGCTCTTCTGTGGTAGCTAAGATTTGGAAATTGAGGGGATGTCCATCAATTGAGGAATGGCTAAAAGTTATAGTATATGGTTGTGATGGAATACTATTTTGCTATAAGAAATGATGAGCAGGATGGCTTCAGAAAAACTTGGGAAGACATATATGAACTGATGCAAAGTGAAGTGAGCAGAACCAGGAGACCATGATAATAGTAAACAGCAATACTATAAGGATGATCAACTATGAAAGACAACTACTCTGATCAGGACAATGATCCAAGAGAATTTCAAAGGACCCATGATGAAAAATACTAGGCTAGGTGGTGCAGTGCCTTCAGAGCACTGGCCCTGAAGTCAGGAGGACCTGAGTTCAAATCAGGCCTCAGACACTTGACACACTTACTAGCCTTGTGACTTTGGGCAAGTCACTTAATGCCAATTGCCCTCCAAAAAGCAAAATAAAAAAAATGCTATCCACCTCCAGAAAGAACTGATGGATTCTGTATGCAAATTGAAGCACATCCTTTTTTAAACTCTCTTCATTTTTCTATTTTCTTTTGCAAAATGACTAATATGGAAATGTTTCGCATGACTTCATATGTATACTTAATATCAAATTACTTGACTTCTCAAGGAAGGGAGGATGTGGGAAGAGGGAAGGAGAGAATTCAGAATTCAAAAATTTTTTAAACAATTGTTAAATATTACACATAATTAGGAAATGTTAAATGAAATAAAGATATATTGGAAAAAGGCATAATCCTAGGAAATTGCCAAGAGCATTGAGTTGGAGCCCCATAATTTGTGCAGGGTCATATAGCTAATATGTGCCAGTGGCAAGACGTTGAACCCCAGGTTTTCCAGACTCATTGACCAGCTTTATTCATTCCATAACACTGCCTTTGAGTCACATGTGGCACTAAGTCTATTTTGCTATAATATAGTCAGTAAATTATAGGCACCCAGTTTAGTTCTAGATACTGTATGGCCTCCTTGGTATGGTTTAACATTTCAACTAGTAAACAGAGTGCTAAATTTAGAATCAAAAGACTTGAGTTCCAATTCCACCACCTATACTTGCTTCCTATATGACCTTGGTAAGTTACTTGGCCTCCCTTTCCTTTTCTGAAAAATGAGATTAAACAAGTTGATCCCTTCCAATGTCCTTTCCAATTCTAAATCTATACTTTATGAGCATTTAAGACTAACCTTTTCCATTTCAACCAGCTAGGTGACTAAACAGTGATTGTACAGCAGAAAGATCTCTGGTCCTAGTGACAATGGACCTGGCTTGATATCCTGCATCTGACACTACCTATGTGACCTTGGTCAAGTTACTTAACCTCCATATACTTCAGCTTCTTCATCTTTAACATAAGAAGGATTGGACTAGATGGCCTATAAACTTTTCCATTTGCTTAAATGTAGATTAATTATCTCTCTCAGTTACATAAACCTCCTGAACTCCTCTCACTACTAGGTCGCTCAGGCAAAATGGTGTAGAGGATAGAACACTGTCCTAGCTTCTAATCCTGGCTCTGTCACTCACCTGATGTGTGACCTTGGACCAGTCATTTAAAATCTCTATTAACTTTTTTTAATATTGTTGATAGTTCACTTTTATAAGTTTTTATAAGATTTTAAGTTCTAATTTTTTTCTACCACCTTCCCTTCCTTCCTCCCCAAGAAGGCATGCAATCTTATATAGGCTGGACATGTACAATCATATTAAGCATATTTCCACATTAGTCATATTGTGAAAGAGAATCAGAATAAAAGGGGAAAACCATGAGAAAGAAAAAAAAAGAGAAAGAAAATGGTATGACTTCAATCTGCATTCAGGCCATAGTTCTTTCTCTGAATGTGGATTGCATTTTCCATCATGAGTCTTTTAGAATTGTTTGAGGTCATTAGAGCATTGTTTGTCATTGCTGAGGAAAGCTTGATCACCCTTTACAATATTGCTGTTTAATATTTTTACTATTGTACCATATTACTATTTCTGTACATATGAGTCCTTTTCTCTTTTTCAATGGTCTCTTTGGGATACAGATCTAGTAGTGATATTGCTGGATCAAGAGGTATGCACAGTTTTATAGCCATTTGAGCATAATTTCAAATTGCTCTCCAGAATGGTTGAATCAGTTCACAACTCCATCAACAACTCATTAGTGTTCCAATTTTCCCACATCATCTCCAACATTTATCATTTTCCTATTTTGTCATTATCTGATGGGTGTGATATGGTATCTCAGAGTTGTCTTAATTTTTGTTTCTCTAATCAATAGTGATTTAAAGCATTTTTCATATGACTATAGATAGCTTTAATTTCTTTATCTGAAAACTGCCTGTTCATGTCCTTTGACTACTTATTATTATAAATTAGATTCAGTTTTCTATATATTTCAGAAATGAGGCCTTTATCAGAGACACTAGCTGTAAAAAAAAAAATCCCTAGCTTTCTGCTTTTCCTTCTAATCTTTGTTGCATTGGCTTTGTTTATGCAAAATTTTGCGCAAAATAATTATCCATTCTGCATTTCATAATGTTCTCTATGTCTTGTTTGGTCATAAATGCTTTCCTTCTCCATAGATCTGATGAGTAAACTATCCCTTGCTCTTCTAATTTTCTTATGGTATCTCCCTTTATGTCTAAATCATGTACCCATATAGTATATATTAATGTTGATGGCAACACCATCTTCTCAGTCCCTCAGACTCACAACCTAGGAGCCATCCTCAAGTTTTCACTCTCATCCTGCCCCATACCCAATCTGTTGCCAAGTCCTGTTGATTTTACCTTTGCAACATCACCCAAATATGTTCCCTTCTTTCCTCTGATAAAGCAACCCCTCCGGTGTAGGTCCTCATCACCTCACACCAGATCATTGCAATGGCCTGTTCGTGGCTCTACCTGCCTTAATTCTCTCCCCACTCCAATCCATTCTCCATCCATTTAGCCACAAAAATGTTTTTCTTCATATGCAGGTATAACCATTTTACCTCCCTCTCCCCTCACTCAATAAACTCTAATGGCTCCCTATTTCCTCAAGGATCAAAATACAAAATACAGTTAGGCATTCAATGCCCTTCATAACTAGCCCCCGTCTAACCCTTCTAGTCTTCTTACATCTTAGTCTCTAAAATATGCTCCTCAATCCAGTGACACGGGCTGTCAGGGTATTCCATAAGATCCTCCATTTCTTGACTGACCGTTCTCTCTGACTTTCCCCCCACCTGGAATGCTGTCCTTCCTCTGCTCTGATCTCTTCAGCTTCCTTTAAGTCCCAATTAAAATCCCTTCTTCCACAGGTAGCCTTCTCCAACTCCTTTAAGTTCTCATACTTTCCCTCTTTTAATGTTTCCCCCATTTATTCTGTAAATTGTTTATTTGTATATATTTGTTTGCTTGTTGTTTCCCCCACTAGATTTTAAGCTCCTTGAGGGCAAGAATTACCTTTTGGCTTTTCTGTATCCCCAATATTTAGCACAGTGCCTGCTACATAATGGGCACTTAATACATATTTATTAAACCCCTGACTGACCCCTTCTATACAAATCAAATGGGGTCAATAAGCATTTATTAAACGATTGCTTGTGCCAGGCACTGTGTAAGGCACTTGCTGTAAGATTTGCAGTCCTAGAAAGTTATCTAAGCCATTGAGAGGTTATGTGACTTGCCCAGAGTCACATAACCATTATGTACAAGAGACGGGACAGGAAACTCAGTCTACCTTACTCAGAAGTCGGTTCTTTTTCCACCACGCCATATGTTATTGAATTCAAAATAGTCATTTCTAGCAGATTCTAGGATTCTAATTGTTCAATGCACACCATAATTTATGACAGTACTTGATGGGTCTCACTTATTTCCCCCCATTAATTTCTCTCTGTCCCATAGCAAGATGGCAGTTCTGACATTCAAAGAAATATGGCTACTGCATGTCAGAATGCTAGCTCTGAGAAGTGCAAGGTGTTCAGAAATACAGTGTGAGGCCTCCTTGCACCTAGCATAGGAACAGACCTGTAAAAAGAATCAGTTTCCTCTCATCAAATCTTATCACATATAATAAAAAACCCTACAAACTGGACCTATGTTCTTATAAGGAAAAAAAAAAGATAAAACTGCCTCCTCAGGTTATATGTTTAACAGATCCAGGGAAATATTTGACTTCTTCCCACATCGTATGTCATGATATCAGTTTTATTCTTTTATTTCATTGAAAACTGCCTCGAGCACCTCCAAGGGGCCCCTTGGTTCTCTCTTCCTTGGCCTACTTTGCAAGTACATGGTATCCTTTGAAGCTGACAGGTGTTTCAAATGAAAAAGTATGCTGGGGAATGAGGATCAGGTCAGTGAGAATGTTGGGTCACTTCACACTCCAGACTGTTGATGAGAAGTCCCACGTGGAGAAAACTTTCAAAGCTGATATTTTTCTTCTCCAGATCATACCTAAAAGGGTATGATAATAATACTTTGGAGGTGATCATTTTAAAAGACCAGATATACCTATCTCACCCAGGCTGGAAAAGCAGCAGCAGCAACTACTTACAGTTTTGACTTGTTAAGTTTCTGGTCTGGGTTGGTTGCCCTCTCCTTAGACAATCTGGTAGCCCTCCTATTCCTGGGAAGGGGAAGGAGACACACTTTATTGATGCCAAACTTAATGTGAACATCTGATCATCATAGCCCACTGTGGTGCAAACATCCACCAACCTCAGCCTGGTGGGACAGGTGGGATTACAAGCATGTGTCAAACTTTGAATCAAAAAAAATGAAAAGTGAGCACTGACCTTGGGTCGAACAGAGAATATTCCCCATAACTATATGCATAGTAAAATCAGGAAACTTGACCTAATTTAACCTTCTGATTAAAATGGAGATAGAGGAACATCACAATGAAATGACTTGTTTAATATCACACAGATGTGATGAGCACCTGCTATATAGAGAGTGTTTATCCAGGTTCTTGGGAGATGAAAAGTTTATAGAACCTGCACTCTAACAATCAGGGATGACACATACAAAAATTGCTATAATGTATAATGCATTAATTAGAGCAGTACCAAGAAGGGGAAAAGACTTTATCCGGCATCAACCTGAGTCAATCACCATTCTCATTGCCTTCCTCTGGAATGCTCTCCCTTCTCAAAGTTTTTGCTAACATACCATGACCAAAACTCAATACAGTACTACAAATGATATCTCGCCAGGAAACATCTGGCTTCTCCTTCATTCTGGACATCATGACTGTATCATTGCAGCCTAACATCCTATTAATGGAGGAAAGGTTCCTGTTATTCCAAAGGTCCTTGAAGTAAGAGAATGATTGTTTTTCTTCTTATTCCTAGTGTCTAACACAGAGCTTAGAATAAAAAAAAGGTCTTTTAAAAAAAGTCTTACTAAGTTTGAAGGAGTGACTACCACAAACATTCATCCAGAACCTTCAGGTAGGTGGATGATAGTGTACAAGAACAGAAGTCAGGAAGACTTGAGTTCAAATCTGGCCTCAGACACTTACTACCTGTGTGACTCTGGGCAAGTCACTTGACAATTTGCCTTAGTTTCCTCAACTATACAATAGGGATAATAATAACACCTGCCTTCCAGAGTTGCTGTTGAATATAATGCCTGACATGTAAGAGGAATTTAATAAATCTGTCTCCTTCCTTCCTTTGGTCTACTAAAACTCCAGGCCTTTTTTCATACCAATTCTTGTACAGCTGTCCACTACCTGCCTCCATCCTTGTATTTGTGCAGTTGACTTTTTGAACCCCAATATGAAAATTTATGTTTATCTTTACTAACATTTTTCTTGTGAGATTTCTGTTTGAAACTATCTTGACTTTAATTTCTTCCTCTGTTTTTCTATCCACTCTCTATGCATGTGCTAAACTCACCACGTCTTTTACCTAATTTCTAATTTACCTAATTTCTTTATTTCCCATTCTAATCCTTCTCAAGAGGCATGATATAATAGGACTTTGACCTCCCCTCAAATCAGTGCTGTTTCATCATCATCAGACTCTTCATTTACTCCACCTTCAATTACAGGTACAAAGCAAAGTATGTATGCCTTTAAAAAAAACATTCTCCTATGTTGACCTCCCTACCCCATGAACCCCCATGGTATATTCTCTAGGCATAGCTTAAACTGTTTTTTTTTCATATAGATCACCTGTAAATATAAGGTATGCCCCCTAAAACCTGAAATCTTTGAAAGATTTTTAGGAACAGGAATGGGGTAACCTACACTTGTAATCCTAGTAATGGGGAAAAGCAGAACTTATACATCTCTTGAACTTGGGGATTCTGAGCTGCAGTAAGTTATGTTGATCTGGTGTTTATGCAAGGTCAGCATCAATATGGCAAATCCCAGGAGTGAAGGGGGCTGGGAGAGGGGTGGAGAGTTAGGCCTATGAGTAACCCCTGCATTCCAGCCTAGATAAGATGGGGACACCTTTCTGTTGTCTAGTACTTTCAGTTGTGTGTGACTCGTAGTTTTCTTGGCAAAGATACTGGAAAGGTTTGTTATCTCCTTCTTCAGCTAATTTTTATGGATGAAGAAACTGAGACAAACAGGGTTAAGTGACTTGCCCAGGGTCACACAACTAGTCAGTGTCTCAACTCAGACTTGAATTCTCAAAGATAAGTCTTCCTGATTCCAAGCCCAGTACTCTATACACTGTACTACTTAGCTGCCAATGGGGAGACCTAGTCATTAAAATGAGAGAAAGAGAAAGTAGGATCATAGGATCTAAAGCTGAAAGGACCCACAGAGGTTACCTAGTTCAACCTTCTCATTTTATAGGTAAAGAAACCAAGACTGTAGGAGGTTAAATGACTTCCCTAAGCTCCCAGCTGATAAACTCTACTGTTATGCCCTAAAAAATCCACAAAGTACATTTATTTGGCAGAAACTTGGGTGTTTTTGTTTCATTTCTTTCAATTAAAAAATTATCTTTTACCCATTTCTATCATCACAGGTCTCTTCAACTTCATTGTTTTCTTTGCATTTCTCTTATTTATTCCTCAACTTTCATAATATATTATCTTTCAGTTTCATCTATTGAATTTAAAATTTTGTTGGATTTTAATTTATTGAATTTTAAAGGTAACATTTTATGATGCCAGACACTAACAGTTTAAGAGATATTCATTCTAACATTAAAATTCAGTCACAATAGAGATGTACCAGTGGTTTTTTAAGTTTGCCACCTACCCTGGTGGTAAGTCCCCTCAACCACTACACCACCTTCAGCATATTTCATAAAAAGATCACCTATCAACTTCACACATGACATTAATTTCTCTATTTGTTGTCTTCTTTTTTTTGCCTTTTTTTTGGAGGGCAATTGGTGTTGTGACTTGCCCAACATCACATGGATAGATTTTTGGTAAGTGTCTGAGGCCAGATTTAAACTCAGGTCCTCCTGACTCCAGGGCTGGTGCTCTATTCACTGTGCCACCTAGCCTCCCCTATTTGTTTTCTTCTGTGGGATGAGTTTTGACATTTGTAGCAGCAAGCACCCCAAGCGTCCTCAGGGTTTGCAGCTGCCACAGGTTCTTGGATCTGCTTTGTTAAAGGAAAGCAATTTAAAATGGGTTAACAAGCTTACTTTAATCAGTCAGACATATATCATTTACCTTGTTCAGGAGAAAAGGTCAGCACCCTGAACCTCAAAGTATACAGGCATAATTATCAAGACAGAAACATCAAGTAGACAGCTTTCCAAACTGTCCAACCATTACATCCATACCCAGTCAACATCTGGGTTTCCACATTCTGGGTTTTTCAAAGCCGGGGGACTCTCAACAACGGCTTCCCAGAATTCAGATCAAATCACAGAATACTTCTCAAAGTGAGTCCCAAAACAAAGCTACACATCAGGGCTTATATAGCCTTCTCCTGGCTCAGAGAATGTAACAACCTTATTGACCCACTGGCCAATCAAAAAGTATCTACTGAAAAACAAGCCTCCCTCCCCAGGCTTCTGGTGCACTTTAGCCTAGGGGCAGGGAAGATCTTTAAAATTTACATTCGCATTACAACATTGTAAGTTTCTTTTTAAAATTAACAAACACAGTCATCCTATTAGACAGCAGTTGCGGTATATGAAGATAATTAATATTGTTGCACTTTAAGAAATGATGATTGTGGTGTATGTAGAGGAGCATGGAAAAAATTATATGAACTGATGCAAAGTAAAGTGAACAGACCCACAAAAGCAATATACATAATGACTACAATGATATAAATGGGAAAAAAACAACATCAAACAAGTAATTTAAATACAATTTTGTGAAGTTAGATTGACTAACCTTGGCCTCAAAGAAGAGACATAAAAAGTCTGATCCCTACCATCACTACCACCATACACACACACACACACACACACACACTGCTTTATAGTTATGAAAGACTACCAGTATGGAACACTACATTTATTATCAGACATTTTCAATCTGGTGATTAGTTTTGGTGAATTTTTCCCCCTCTTTTTCAGTCTGTTACTAGAGATGGGTCTCTGAAAGGGGAGAGGGAGACATGTTGGAAAACGTAGGTGATATAAAAAAAAAGATAGCAATACTTTAAAAAAAAAACAACTGGGGTTACTAACTTGCTCAAGTTTACACAGCCAGTTATTTCTGGGTGTGGTACCAAGTATGTGAGCCCAGATTCAATCCCAGGTCATCCCAACACTGGAGCCAGTGCTCTTATGCACTGAGCCTCCTGGCCACCCCTAAGCAATTGAGGTTAAGTAATTTGCTCAATGTTACACAGCCAGGTGTTTCTGGGTGGGTGCTAAGTATCTGAGCCTGGATTCGATCCCAGGTCATTCCAACTCTGGGGCTGGTACTCTTACTCACTGTGCTACCTGGCCACCCCTCAATAATTTATTTTTGACAAAATTTAGATGACCATGTGGGGGAGATCAGTTTCTATCCATCACATGCTGAGATGCAGTTACAACAAGAATTTCCAAACAGCAGTTATTAATTATGCTGACGCTACAAACAATAGGAAGCAGGAATGGAAATAGAGTGTTGATTAAAAGAATGTGTGAGGCATGTGGAAGGTCTGCATAGTTCCAGAGGTCTCATCATAAATCATGGCTTCTCTAACAAGGTAGCTTTAAGGGGAAAGTGTGATTTGTGTTAGACCCAATATTCTAAGTCTGGCTCCATTTTGTCCTTCTTGTCTACTACAATTGAGATCACAAAACAAAGTCTAAGGGCACATCTAAACTCCCCTATAATGCAAGGGAATTTTAGAATATAAAGTACATACAATAAGACTCTCTGAAAAATTAAATTTTCATATTATTCAATAACAGCTCAGGTTTAAAATCTGTCACGTTATTGTCAATATGGAATTTCAACTCAAGTAGGGTTTTTTTGTTTGTTTTTTATTCTGGATTTGTTTAGTCTACTAATGCAGGTCAGCAGCTATCCTGCCATTTACAGCCTTAGAGAGGCAGCTAGGTAGCCAGTGGATAGAGCACTAGACCTGGAGGTCAGAAAGACCTGAGATCAAATCCAACATCAGATATTACTAGCTGTGTGACACTGGGCAAGTCATTTAACCTTTTTTCTACCTCAGCTTCTCATTTATAAAAATGAGGTTGTTAATAATACTTGTCTCCCAGTACCACTGTGAGGATCAAATGAGATAACATTTTTAAAGGACTTAGCACAGTGCCAGGCACACAGTAGGTACCTAATAAATGTTTTTTCCTTCTCCCATGCTCCTTAGAGACATTTACATATTGAGTGACTTGCCCAGGACCACACAAGTAGTACATATCAGAGCCATGATTTGAACCCCAGCTTTTCTAACCCTGAAGCCAACTCTGTCCACTGTGCTAAACTGCCTCTAATTTCAGATGTAAAAGGACTAAACAGCCTCTTCCACTCTACCTCTGTCCTCCAGCAGCATTTTGAACTAATATCTTTACCATCTTCATCCTATGACCCCTTTCTGGTCCGTGTAAAAGTGAGATTCTTTCCTATTTTTGGCCTCAAATCCTTTCCTGCCATCTCATCAAAGCTGGTATTTGGGGTACCCAGGTACAAGCAGCTTGAAATGTGCCTTTGACTTTGTAATTTGTGATGTGAAAATAATACTATAAGTAATCAAGACGAGTTCAGTTGAGTGAGATGTGGGTTTAGCTACTATAATGACTCACATACGGATATTATTAATAATGCCTAATCTGGTAGCTTCCTATTTTAACAGTTATTCTTGCTAACTAGGAGCTAAGCTCAGTTTTTTTCTTCTGCTGATGGAGTGCATGTGTTAAATGTTCCACCCTTTAAATTTCAGTGCTCTGGAGCAAAGCTGAGGTCACCCCACCCAAGTTACAGCTCTGAATTGAAATGGTAATTGATACTGACTTGGCAGGGTTTGATGTTGATTGTAGAGAATCCTGTCTTCCAACTCTGATGAGTAGTGTAGATCCTGTGGTGTCCCTTAAAATCCTCTAGTTTCTTTCAGGGTTTTCTGTTCTCTTCCCTCTTTTTTCTCCTGACTTAAGCCATTGTAGCAGGCTCTTGGCCTTTGGTTAGATCCAGAGCAAACTCTCCTCACCGATTTCTTCCATCTTATCTGACCCCCACTTCTAGGCAGATGAGTCTTAAACCAAGACATGTGGAAGTTTATCATATATTCTTGTCTGTATATGTTTGTTTTCATATCATCCACTTACCAGAATATAAGTGCCTAACTTTTGGATAAATAAAATATGATGAAAAAAATCATCAGGCTAGTCTTGCGTTTCCTACTATTTATTTTTCATACACTGAGACATTTTTTTTAAAAGCTTGATATGAATAGAGGCAGTAAGGAGTGGTAATGATATGGTCAGGATAATCCAGCATTCCCTGGACTTGGAGGCAGAGAAATGAGATTAGAATGCTGACTCAGACACTATGACTGTGGGCAAGTCATTTAAACACTCATTGCCTCAATTTCTTTATTTGTAAGATCATGGGTTTGGACTTGATGAACTCGATATTCCCTCGAGCTCAAAATCTTATTATTTGTCCTTTGTTTTCAAAGAGGACCAATGGCATCACAGGGTGATACTTGAGTCATACATGAGCTGGATTTAAGTGAGTCAGAGCTGCCCAAAATCTCTCTTCCAGAGTCATCTACATCCAGTGGAAGATAAAAGTCAGCACAATAGGTGATGGCTTGGGATGCTTGGGGTAGCCTTAGTGTCTTTGATGTTTGACCAAGTTCTAAACCTTCCCTCACACCTGCTTCAGCCACCTTCATGGCCATTGGAAAAAAAAAAAACCATCCACGAGTTCACCAGGGGAAGTCTTCACATGCTTGGAGTAGACACCCCCCTTAACTCACCAACAGGTTTGATGCCTGTTAGTTGCACTCAGCCTGGTTAGCCCATCTGCTGAGATGGCTTTACCAGGGTAGAGTCACTGCACATGCTACAGTTTCTTGTAACCATAGGTGAGAGCTGAGTGCCAGGTAGACACCAAAAGTGGATGAGCATCCCTGAAAAGAGCTCAACAAGCCCCAGAGGTGCTAGTCCTCACTGAGCACCCCACATACCCCCCAAGGTAGCTAGGTGGAGCAGTGCATAAAGCCCCACTCAGGAAACCCTGAGTTCAAATTCAGCCTCAGATGCTTACTGCATGAGTGGGCCCATCACTTAACTGCTGTCTGTCTGTCTCCTATGGCATTAAGAACAAGTCATACTTACTGTATCACACAAGCAAAAACGTGGGTGACAGCCTATCTCAAAGAAAGATAGAAGAACATGAAGAACACAACCAAGAAGGGAAAGAAAACAAGGAAACCCCATTCTGTATCGGGTGGCCAAGAGAAGAGATCCTTCTAAAACATGAGAAGGGAATTTGAGAACCGGGAGTGCAGCACCTCATGGTCTTTTTCCTGACCGCTTTCTTCTTCAGGGCTAGTAATCCTTTTTCATCTTCTCCTCAGGTTGCCTGGAGAGACTTGTAAAAAGCAGTCATGAGAGATGATTGTGTCAGATGACTCCTCCGAGTTGATAAGTATGTCCGGCCTCTTGGCTCACTGCTATGCTTCTGGAAATCTTCAGGTGAACGTCATATGGAGACCAGAAAATCAGGGCCTTTTCAGATGTCTATGACCTGGTGGGGGCGGGGGCGGGGGCATAAAGGTGGTGGCATGGATGGGGCGTCCTCACAGCCCACGGTTTCCAGGATGAGAGAATTTACTCACTGTCCAATTGTTTGTGAATGAGGCTGTGAGATTCAGGAACAAAATACAGAATGCTAGAAACAACTTGGTCCCGATCTACATTTTCAGCCCTTGTTGTACTTTACTATCCCATGCCCTCCCCCAACTTTGAGATCCAGAAAAAAATGCTCTCTGCTCCTCATACATGATACTCTCCCTCCCATCTCTCTCTTCTCACTGCTTTTGCCCTGATCTTTCTTCCTCTCTTCTTTTTTTTTGGGGGGGAGGGAGGAAGGAGAGGCAATTGAGGTTAAGTGACTTACCCAAGATCACACAGCTAGTGTCAAGCGTCTGAGATCCACTCTCACTCTCTTCTTTTAAGTTGTAGATTAAGCACCATCTTCTGCACGAAGCCTTTGCTGATCCATCCAGCAATTAAAACCTTTCCTACTAAACTACTTCATATATATTTGTATTTATTAATTTTACATTTATGCTGTGTATATTTTATAGAGACCTGTTTTCCCCATTAGAATGTAAAGTCATGGGGCAGCTAGGTAGCACAGTGAATAGACCACCAACCCTAGAGTCAGGAAGACCTGAGTTCAAATCTGGCCTCAGACACTTAACACTTACAAGCCATGTGACTTTGGGCAAGTCTCTTAACCCCAAATTGCCCTGCTTTTTCCCCCTCCAAAAAGCAAAATAATAATGATGATGATGATGAAGATGATGATGATGATGATGTAAACTCACTCCAAGAAAGGCTTGCTCCACTCATTGTACTTATACCCTCAGTGACTAGCATAATTCCTGGACTACAGTAGGTGCTTAACACTTGTTGATTGGTTGAAGAACTGCAAGAATTGAGATGTAAAATGCTTTCAGATAGGAGAATCTATTTAGCTTTTTAAAAGTCATCAGCTTTCTTCCATTTCTCCTCCAGGTTCATATTATGTTAGGAAGGAGCCAAATAAGCACTTATTAAGCTCCTACTATGTACCAAGCACTGTGTTAAATTCTTTACAAATATGATTTCATTTGATCCTCACAAAACTCAGGGGGCATAATGTTAGGATTATTGCCATTTTACAGTTGAAGAAACTGTGAGAGACAAAGTGACTTTACCAGGGTCCCACAGCTAGTAAATATCTGTAACCAGATTTGAATTCTGATCTTTCTGACTCCAGGTCCAGCGTTTTCCTCCTAATAGGAGGATAAGCAGTCTGAAACCTTGTTTTGTCCAGGACAAAAACAAGATGTTCCCCCCAGTCTGCTATTTACTGGTTGAATTAAGATGAAAAAGGAAATTATAATAAATGGAACTGTTGGGCTTCTTTAACATTGTTTCAATTGATAAATTGATAAAATCACATCTATTTTTGATTTTGTAATTTTGGTAATGAAGTCTTCCTTTTTTGCATCTTTAGTAATGGACTTTGCTCAAGGACTTTACTCTTAGTGAACAGCTGAATTAGTGAAACAAACATTAGAATGTGAGTTCCTTGTGGGTAGATTATGTGTTTGTGCCTTTATTGATATTCCCAGATATTCCTTAACACAGTAGCTGGCATGTAGGTGCCAGTAGAGATTTAAGGAATACTCATTGGCTGATTGAGTTAGGTGAAAATATTAAGGAAAAAAAATGTAACATGGGTAACAGGAAAGGTAAAGGAAGTCTATGACCTAAAATTCCTGTTCCTAGGAGCATAGAGCTAAGAGTAATGACTTATTCACCTCTTATTTATGGATCATCTAATGTTTTGTTGTTTTTGTTGTGGTTGCCCAGTCGTTTCAGTGGTGTCTGATTCTTCATGACCCCATTTGTGGTTTTCTTGACAAAGATACTGGAATGGTTTGCCATTTCTTTCAACAGATCATTTCACAGATGAGAAAACTGAGGCAAACTGGGGTAACTAAGAGTCTGAGGCCAGACTTGAACTCAGATCTTCCTGAGTCCCAGCCCAGCCCTCTATCCGTGGTGACACCTAACTACCATCATTTACTGTATATCTATGATTAATAGCAATGATTAATTTGAGAAAACTTCAAGCTGAAGATAAGAGGTAGAGGCATATTTTATAATTGCATTATTCAAGACTAGGATGATATTTTTCACTATATGAATTGGTCATTCAATTCTGAAAAAGATGAAGTCTGTAAACATGAAGACTGAATCTCTCTTTCCTAATTACTGGATCTTTGATCAAATCCACAATTGTGATGTATAGGAGAAGCAACATATATTATCTCAAAGCCTGTTTAAGCATGTTTGGGTTTTGGTTGGTCATTGTCTACAAATGTAGTAGGCAGGTGTCAGTGGCAAAGACCTGGACTTTCTGTGACTTTCTCCTATGCACTCATCTACATAGAAAAGAGGAAGGGGTGTTGGAATTTAGAAAATGACAGACCCAAAACCTCAGGGTCTTGGTGGTTTTGTTAAGAAAGTAATGCCTAAATAGCTAGATGTAGTCGATCCCTCAAAGATTAAAATAAGGAAGCATGAGGAATGTAATAAGCTAGAGTAATAGCATCCATTAAAATCCAGGTACAAGAATTAGGAAGCTCAGTCCAAAGAAAAGTTTAATTCTGAGAGTGATATCTGGCTAGGACGATCATGGTCTGTGCCTTTACATGTTTGGCATCTGAAATAAAGAATGTTCTGCAGAAGATTGAAAGGACTAGTAGTCAAGTCTCTAAAAGAAAGAGACAAACCACTCTGAAAAGGGAAAAAATTATGTCACCCTCCCCCAAAACAGGATGGCTGTGGCTGGTCCTATAGCTCAGGCAGACAGAACTGCTCATTTTTTTTTAAGTGCATTGACTCTGGAGGGGGAAAAGAAGCATGCTAGAGCTCACTCTTCTCATGAAGAGGAAATAACACTATAGTCAAACACTCAAAGTAGAAACAAAATAGGGCCGTATTTGACAGTGTCTAGCTTGACTATGCAACCAGCAAAGTAACACGTGATGGAGAAACATCCAGTGGAGAACAAGTCAGGGTAGAGATGCCTGGTGGAAGAACATCGGCAGACTTGTGCCATCAGAGGCATGAGTCAACACTCTACACATATTCCCTGGCCACATGTGTTGCCCACTCCTCCCATTGAACACATACATATTTGCGGGAGAATGTGACCCAAGCCTACAAAGGAAACATTTGATTACTGCTCTCCTCACCATGACATTTCAGCACGTGCTTTGAGCTAATCATATCCTTTGGTTGACTAGGAAAGGTAAACACATCTATGGGGATTCATTGAACAATGGCTTTACTGAATGTAGACTCACATAGTATCTTAAACCCAGTGTAGTTTTTGGTTTGTTTTTTCCTGTGAAACCAACAAAAAAGTTTTAATTGAGCTGAGAGGAGAGGAAAATGTTTCATATAGAATAAGAGATTTAGAATGGTAAAGGGCTTCTTAATATTTCAAATAAGCAGGATCATGGGGGACACGGTAGTTTAAATCTCAGCTCTGACATATTAGTTATGTGACTGTGGTGGCTGCTGTTGTTTGGTCGTTTCCAATCATGTCTGACTTCATGACCCCATTTGTAGCTTTCTTGGCAAAGATGCTGGAGTAATTCGCCATTTCCTTCTGCAGCTCATTTTACAGATGAGGAAACTGAGGCAACCAAAGTTAAATGACTTGCCCAGGGTCATACCATAGAGAAGTCATTTAAACTCTCTGGACCTCAGTTATCTGTAAAATAGGAATAACGATAGGTGGAGTGCCTACCTCACATTGTTGTAAGGAGCCAGTAAGAAAAAACACACGCACATACACACACAGGCACATACATGTGCGCATATGTAATATAAAATACTTTGTAAATCTTAAACACTATAAGCTATTCTTTAGTTCAAACTTATATCCTTATTTCTAAAGGAAAAGGTTGAAATAATAGTATCTCTGCCCAGGTCAGTTAGCTAACCTGAAATGCTCTCCCTTCTTTGTCCTCTTAGAATCTTAAGTTCAAACAGAGCTAAGAAGAATTTAGTATAATTCCTGTGTAGCTGTGAGTCCCAGTCTACAGCATCCCAAACAAATGACCATACAACCTTAATTTAAGGGGTTCTATCTAATGATACTAGCTGTGTGACCCTAAGCAAGTCACTTAACCCTTTTTGCCTCATCTGTAAAATGAGCTGGAGAAGGAAATGGCAACCCACTCTAGTATCTTTGCCAAGAAAACCCCAAATGGGTTTCAAAAAGAGTCAGACACAATTGAAATGACTCAACAACAATAAATCTAGTGAGAATGTCTACCTCCTGAGACCCATGTCACTTCTGGATAGCTCTAACTGGTGTGAATTTTTCCCTTAAAACTTTCCTTTCCAAAACTTTACCCTATTATTCCAAGTTCAACCATCTTGGATCAAGTAGAGTTAGTCCGTTCCTTCCTCCACACAACAGGCTTTCAAATGTATGAAGGCAGCTATCATGTTCCCACCTGAGTCTTGAAGACACAATCTCTGGAACACAAGGACTTGTATTCAAATCCTGAGTCTAATGCCTACTACCCATATAACTCCAAGTCAGTTAACTACAATGATTCTCAATTTTATTGTTTGTAAAATGAAAAAGTTGGGCTAAGTGACTGCTAAATCCTTTCCTACTCTATATTTGTGATCAGGGACTGAGACTTTGTCAGAGTCTGTGACATTGAGGGAGGACATAGGCTTCCTCTCTCTAAGGTGTTAAAAACCATAGTGTGTGATTTATCTATCTCTAGGGTGTCAACCCAAGGTCCATGGGGGACTGCAATGGTAGTCTAAAGGACAAGAAGAAGGAGGAAGCACATCCATCACATCCCCAAACTCTTCCACCCCCATCACCATCAATCTCTTCTTGACCAGTTTATCTTCCTTCTCTGATGCAACTTCCCTTGAGTAGGAAGAATTGGCCACACACCTCTGGGCCCCAGTATACCCAAGATCAGCAGTAACAGTATTGCACACTGTCCCCAAAATAGTGGGGCTCCTTGGCTCCTCAGAATGATTCAAATGAATTTATTCCAGGTGCTAGAGTTCTGATTTATAAAAGAGCTGAGGGGCCTTGCATGTTGAAGGAATGGTCACTAAGTTTTAGCTGATCTAACTGTGAAAATCACTTAAATTCATCCATTAGAATGTGAGCTCCCTGAGGGCAGGTGCTGTTTAGACTGTTTTCTTTTTTTAAAACATTCTTTGTATCCCTACTGCTTATCACAGTGCCTGGAACACATAGCAAGTGCTTAATTACTGCATCCCAAACATAATCAGTCTTAGAACAACCCATTCCTTTACATATGTTCTCAAAAATGTTTCTAGCTTGCCCCAAGTTTTCAATCTTCCACATTGCCAAGCTACATTTGGGTCGCCCAAGAGTAATGCTCAGGAATTTCATCATGGTTTCCATTTGGGGTCTCTTCTTCATATACAGGTGGCTTGCCAATGGCAGATGTTCTTCAGCAACCCGGTGATGGCACCTCCTATCCCCATGTTAACATACGGTCTCCCAAATGTAGATGTTTGTCTGCTGGATTCTTTTTAAAGCTACTAGTAAAAACTACCTAAATAGAAAACAGATGCATGCATGCACCTTGGAATGTATGTATTATAGAGATGAACCCATCCTCTCCCCTGTTGGCTCCTCTCTTTCTCTCTGGTTTTTTGTTGGTTTGTTTTCCCACCTGATCATGTGGTATACACCTGTGGTCCACTGGCAAGGCTTTCATGTAGAATTGAATGGCAATCATTTTCCAAGATAGTTTTCTAATGTATTCCCTTTAAGTTTGTCTGTGCATCTTTTTGGCTACTTGCTGCAATTCAGTTTGTATTTTAGATTGCTATATATTCCTTATTTTTGCCCTATTGGTTCATTTTGCCTGTTGACGCTAGCTGTCTCTGGATTGTGGAGCACACATTTGGCTGGCAAATCCTAAATAAATATCAGTCATGGAGGAAGAAAGAAAGAAAGACAGAAAGAAGGAAGGAAGGAAGGAAGGAAGGAAGGAAGGAAGGAAGGAAGGAAGGAAGGAAGGAAGGAAGGAAGGAAGGAAGGAAGGGAAGGAGGAAGGAAGGAAGGGAGGAAGGGAGGAGCCAGAGTTGAGTAGGTTCTGGGCTAGAGCCAGCACGGTTACTGGAAGCAGCAGTGGTGGCAGCTCAAACTCCATTTTTTTTGAGCCACCCAGAATTTCTGCTAAGGCTCCTGCTAAGGACTGCCAGGGATGGGAATTTGGGGGGCCAGAGCTGCTAGGAGTGAGCTCCATGAAGGCTGAGCAGTTACCATGAGTAAAGAGAGGAGGATCTTTGCATTGAGGTAGCCTGTCCTGTTTTGAAGGCTAGAGGATGTGGGTGTTTACTGCATTAACTACGTGTGCCAACTCCATGGCTACTGTGATGGCTTTGACTTTCTGGATTTGGGACTCAGTTTTCTGGTATTTGAATAAATGTTCTAGCTATGACCCCATGTAGAGAGCCTGTTTCATTTTGTGATTAATAACCATATCAGCATATTTGTAGTTACCACAGGCATTGTGAATATTGCATTGTTGATACAATAAGACCTCTATTATAATATTGGTTTATGAAAGAAGGATTGTATCTGTGCTTTAGATTTGATGTCTAATGAGAGGTCTGTACTCTGTACAGGCTCTGGCATAGGGTATGATTAGACAAATAGCATCACTGAGTCTGGCATATTAAGAGGTTCCCTATGACAGGATTTTACTTCATGTTACCAACATTACATAATATTCTCTTTCCTATACTTTTCTTAATGGATCTGTTATAAATGTCCCAAATACGTACTCTGTGCTTTCCCCTGAAGTGCTTCTCCCTTCTTCTCTCTGCCTAGCCAAATATTACTTATCATCTAAGGCTCAGTTTAAGTACACCTCAATTAATCAATCAACAGGTATGTATTAAATAGATAGGTAGATAGATAGATAGATAGAATGATAGAGGACAGATTGACAACAGATAGAAAAATAATAGATTGACACATGATAAATAATAGAAGTTGGATATGTAGATACCTACATAGATACACACATGGATGACAGAGTGAGCATTTATTTAATGCTTCCTATGTTCCAGGTGCTGTGCTAAGAACTGTAAGACCATAATTAATATAGTTCCTGCCCTACAATAATTTATATTATAATAGGAGAAGACAAACATATCAAGTGGAGCTAGAAAGGAGGAGGGCAGGAGAGGTATGAACTTAGCAGCATGGTATAGAGATGGCCAGGAACTGATTCACATCAGTCAGTCATTGTGCGCAGTCCTAGGCACACAGAGACAAAAAAGAAAGAGCTCTCAGACCTCAGAAAGCTTGCATTCTGTTGGACAAGACATCACACATGCAGTAATAAGAATATACAAAAGGTATATACAAATTAAATCCAGCACTGCAAGATTGGGAGGAATCTGAGATAATCAATGAAGGTCTCATGTTGAAGGGAATGCTTGGGTAGAAGTTTCTCTACTATTTCAGCTGACACATATATGTCCCTTCTCTGCAATAATAATGGTATGTGTGTGCATACATGTCTACATATACACATGCATATGTGCATTATGTGTATATGTGTGTGCTGTGTACATGTATATACGTGTGCGTGCATACGTGCATTGTATGCATGTGTGTGCATACATGTAAACAATGCACATGTGCGTTCTGTGTGTATATATGCATGCATATATGCATACACATACATGTGTGCTTTGTGTGCGTGCATATATGCGTGTGTGCATGTATAGACATACACATGCATATGTGCACTATATGTGTGCACATGTGTGTATACATATATAAATAAAATTGTTGCAATCTGGTTTCCATCAAGGCCCAGCTCAGGTGCTGCCTCCTCTGGCTTTCCATGGCAAGGTGATCTCCACAAATTCTTCCTCCTTTTGTTCCACATTTCTTTCAGCTCACTCTCAAGACTTCGTTTCGTCTTCCTCACCAGCTACCACGCTCCCCTTCCCTGATCCTTCTTAACAACTCCCTTCTATGTATTTGCTTCTTCCATTAGAATGTATGGGTCCTGAGGGCTGGGACTGATTTGTTTCTGAAGTTTTTATATCCCCAGTGCTTAGCACAGTGCCTGGCACACAAATTCATTCTCTAGCTTCCTCCCCACTTGCTAATGCTCAGACACATCAGTCAAGTCTGACTCTTCATGACCCCATTTGGAGTTTTCTTGGCAAAGATACCAGAATGATTTGCCTTTTCCTTCTCCAGGTCATTTTACAGATGAGAAAACCGGGTCAAACAGGGTTAAGCGACTTGGCCAGGGTCACACAGCTAGTAAGTGTCTGAGGCCAGATTTTCACTCAGGAACATGAGTCTTCCTGACTTTAGGCCCAATGCTCTATCTACAGCACCACCTGCTACCTTCTTCCTCACGAAGGACTGTTATTTGTGTACTTATTATTTTCCTTATTAGACTGTATATTTTGTACACTTGTAGCATATCTGTCCCTAGTGACTATAACAATGTCATGAACACTTTTTCTTCTCCTTCCTTGGGACCTATGATTTCACTGGTACAGAGAACTTCCAGTGCGGAAGCTTCTTTTATGCCCATGAAGAGCATCAACTCTTGACAATGTATTGTCTCTGAGAGCAGCCTGGGGTAATGTTCAATGAAGTGACTTGCCTAGATTTGTAGAGCCAGTCTGTCAGAAACAGGGCCTGAAGCCTTCCTGACTTTTTGACTCTTTACTAGGCCACATCTTTCCTTTTACTTAGGAGACATTTAAGTGCTGTTCACTTAATTTGTTTTAATTGCTTCATGTTTTTAGTTTGTCTCCCCAGCCAAAGCCTTGTTTCATTAATATTTTACACTTTACCTAGGCACAATGCTGTGTTCAAAAAATACATATTGATTAAGAGATGGGTCACTAAAAAACAAAAAAATTAATTAGATATCAGTCTATCAAGAAAAAATGACATTTACATTGCATTTACACAGTGGTTTTGACATTCAAATGTCTCTCTGCAAAAAAAAAATGCTTAATGGCAGTAAAAGATGAAGAAGACCACTCTTACCTGTTGGTTCTGTGATTTTGCACCTACCTTACATGACCACAATCAGTCATGAACCATGAACTGTTAAAAAAAAAAAAGAGAGAGAGAGAAATTAAAGACTCCCCCAAGGTTCTAGATAACGAAACAATCCTTTGTCAATAGAAAATTGGTTCCAATCCAATTCGGCAGAGTGAATCAAAGTCATTGCTTTGTGAAAAGTGTTTTTGTAGCTTTAGAAAGATGGGCATTTGCCTCACTTGGCAGCTTTAGACACCAGTCTAATCAACAGCAATGCAGATAGATATGCAGACTTGTAATGCATTTGTTTGCTTTCTGTTTACTAGACCTCTGGCAATTTTCTTGCCAAAGAGGCATCACCTACCCACAGCCTTCAAGCATGTATTTCAATTTCTGCCCTGAGGCTTTGTACTTCCTATTGGTAAATTTTCACTATATCTAGATGCCCTATATCCATCATGGTCTGCACACTTGTCATCTTCCTGCCACACAACCTCTTCTATCCCCTGACTTTCCACCTCTTGTTATTCTAAATAAAACTTTTGTTATTGGCTGTTCTTTGTTTTCAGGACAAATTACATCACAAGGGTGATATCTTGACTCATAACTGAATTGGATTTAAGTGAGGCAGAGTTGTGCAAAGTTTGTCGGCCTCATTCTTCCAGAATCAGTGAAGTCCAGTGGCAAGACAAAAGTCAAAAGGATTGGCAATGACTCTGGATGCAGTGGCTGACTTTGGTATCTTCAATTTCTGAGTATCTTCTAAACAGTAGATACTCTATTCTCATTCTTCCCTAAAGTCATGAGGATAGTAGCAGAAGAGAGACTATAGGTTCCTGCCCCAGAGTGGATCATGGGTCAGGCCAGTCTTAAGAAACAATAGTTATGAATAAAGTTAGAAAGCTTAGGTGTCACTTAGTCTGGGACTGAATAAATTTGTGCTATACATACATAATTTTGATTACGTTATCCTGTTTTACTATTTTTTGAAATTATATAATCACATACACCTGGGGTGAGTGGGGATGGGAAGGAAGAATTAATCCACTCAGTTTTGGAACTCCCCCTTTGGATTGAAGTATCTTGTTTTTGATTGGTGGGTAAAAACTCATCTATTCCTATATTTTTTATTTTAATTTTTAATTACTATATTCCTACATTTTTAATCAATCCCAGACTTTATTTCATTTTCCACCTAGACATACATGAAATCACCAGGTCCTACCTAGAGAATCTTATCATTAGCCCTGCCAATAGTCACCCTACCCCCTAACCTCTTCCCCTCTTGCTCTAAAAAAGAATGATGAAATCAATCCTACCATTCCTATTTGAGCAGACATGACAGTCACTGGTTTCCCTAGAGCTCCATTCACAATTGCTGTGACTTTCCAAACTGAAACTCTCTTCTTTGTCCCCAACTCCTATCTATGTGTGGTCCCCCCCTATCAAACAAGCAACTTGAGGGCAAGGACCTCTTAACAACATCACTGTTGTATTTGTACCTCCAGTACTTAGCCCAATGCCAGACACAGAGTAGACCATGAATGAATGAATGAATGAATGAAAGAAAAATAAATTTATTAGATACTTACCATGTTCTAGACACTGTTCTAAGTACTGGAAATACAAATATAAAAATGAGGTAGACCCTGATCATGAAACATTTACATTCTAATAATGAGCCTATATTAGCTAAGGCATTTCTTGGTTCATTTGTTCCCTTGTAAATAAATTGTGGTAAGTGTACTTCTGTGTGACAATAGATAGAAAAAGGACAATAAGACACTACCTGCTAAGACAAGGACTCTCAGCAATAGTGGTTACAGACCTGTACTTGAGGTTTCTGTGCAGCAGATTTCTGGGTCCAAGTAACCAGGGACCAGGAAGATGAGAAGCCTCTATAATTTGAGATGAAGTTTAGTGACCAGAGATGTCTACCGTGTTTCCCCGATAAGACACTGTCATTATTTTTTTTGGACAGAAAAACACCAGAGGGCTTATTTTCAGGGGAGGGCTTATTTTAATGAACATTGACAGCAATTTTAATAAACAGGTAAATGTGAACAAAAAAAATGTACCTTTATTCAATAAGCAAATCACTGGGGAAGAACAGGATGATGCACTCACTGCTGCAGCTCTGATTGGATGCAGCTCGGAG
>NW_027185616.1:17956026-17979961 GCF_028583685.1 Petaurus breviceps papuanus
GACGGTGCATACAGAGGGTACCGTAATGTAGCGTGTAGCGCAGGGGATCACCTTCACTACAGTAGCAATCTCAATAGGGCTTATTTTTGGGGGAGGGCTTATTTTAGAGGAATCTTACACAGTAAGGGGAGGGCTTATTTTCGGGATAGGTCTTATTATCGGGGAAACACGGTAGTAAGAAAGAGGTGTGACATGACCAGGGCATTGAGAGCGGGGAGGATTCAGGTAAATAAAAAGACAGATGATAGCAAGAGGAGAAGCCTGAGCACAAGAAGAGAGGTAGAAATGAATGTGATATGTTTTTTTGTCTTTTTGGAAGAGGGAAGGCAGGGCCAATTGGGGTTAAGTGCCTTGCCCAAGGTCATACAACTAGTAAGTGTTAAGTGAGGCTGGATTTGAACTCAGGTCCTCCTGACTCTGGTGCTGGTGCTCTATTCACTATTCCACCTAGCTGCCCCTTTATTATAAAGGATAAAGAAATCAGATTCTTACGTCATTCTGTAGGTCACTTGAAGTTATATTGTATAAGGAATAAAATCCTTGGCCTGGAAAAAAAAAGACAGATGAATGTGATATGTTAAATGGACAGTAAATGGATTGTCAATAAATAGATTTATGTGTTGTTTAAAAAAAACAGTGGCCTTTAGGGGAACAACAAGGTATTTGTCTTACACACTGACACAAAATGGCAGTTGTCCTATCTCTTCCCTATTCTCTGCCTTTAGACTTTGAGGGAAGTCATAGGAATTTCAGTTTCTGAATGATCAATCTAAGAATTATCTTTTATTGGTGATTATGCTGTCTCTCCATGATAAAACCTGGTACCATCAAACTTAAAAAAAAAAAAGCTCTGATGTGGTATCCCTAAAGAAACCCTTGGGAGCATAGCATAACTCTTTAGGAAATGCTTTCTTTGGTGTTAGGACAGCGTGTATAAAAAAGGAAAGGTGTGTAGCATCTGGTTTCAAATCGAGAGGTATGCCCAGAGACATCAAGTTCCCTCCCCAGATTTATATTTCATCTGTCTTTATTCACTGCCAAGGACAGGATATCATCTGAGAAGAGATTCAGGTTATGGAAGTCATACTATCATTTCAGGGAAGGTTAAACCTTCCCCTGAAGCCAATTTGGTCAGTTTTCCCATACAAGATCCTGAAGAATTTTTCTAAGAGGATAGGACATAAAATGTACATTCTTCTATACTGTGGAATCTCCTTTCTCAAGCAGGGATTCTTAATCTTAGGATCATGAACTTTTTTTCAATATTTTGATAATTGTACTTCAATGTAATTGTTTTCCTTTCCAATCCTAGTATTTTATGTTATTCATTTAAAACACTATTCTGAGAAGCAATCCGGGGACTTCACCAGACTACCAAAGAGGCAACTAGGTAGGCAAGTAGATAGAATGTTGGATGTGGACTCATGGAATCAATAACTCAATGAACATTTAAGTGTTCCACGAACTATGCTAAACTTAGTCTTTTCAAGAAGACTGAAGCTCAAATTGTGCCCCAGATATTTATTAATCATATGGTCCTTGGGGTGGCTAGGTGGCACAGTGAGTAGAGCACCAGCCCTGGAGTCAGGAGGACCTGAGATCAAATTTGGCCTCAGACACTTAACACAAAAAACTAGCCATGGAACCTTGAGCAAGTCACTGAACCCCAAATGCCCTGCCTTCCCTCTAAAAAAAAAACTGTATGGTCCTGGGCAAGCCATTGAACCTCATTTACTTCTTCTATAAAATGGGAATGATAATAACACTTAGATCCCCGGGATATTAAAGATAAAATGACATAATATTTGCGAAGTGCCTTGAAAACTTTAAAATCCCATATATAAATGCCAGTAAAGGGGTCAGTGATGCACACATTATAAAAAAGTTAAGAATCCCTGCTAGATAGCAATTAACTCTAAAAATGGACTTCCAAGACTTCCTAAGAGTAAAACTTGCATTTGACACAAAAGGAAGGGAGAAGACAATTAAGATCATAACCTTGATCTTGCCATCCCCCACAAATACCCCCTCTTCTGTGTTCATGAACTCTGAAATTCCAGCTGAGAAAACCCCAGTATTTGGGATGAAAGCTCCCCTGTCTGGTGGCAGAGTCCTACTGTAGCAAAAAGCCCATGGGTCAAGTGACTGAGTGGTGACATGACCAGGCAAAGGAAGCAAACCAAACAGAGCAATCCAACATTACACTCCTGTTTGGGGAACAAAAAGGGTCAAAGCATGGAACAGGAGGAAGACAGTGAAGTCAGAACTCCTGCACCAAAAGCTTACAAGAAAAATACGATCTGGTTACAGGCCATAGAGGATCTTAAGAAGCAGAAAAGAGAAGTGGAGGAAAAATTGGGAAGAGAAATGAGAACAATGCAAGAAAATTATGAAATAAGAGTCAACAGCCTGACTGAGCAAAATAACACCTTAAAAAACAGACTAACTCAATTGGCAAAAGAGGCTCAAAAAGGCAATGAGGAGAAGAATGCCTTAAAAAGCCAAATTTGCCAGATGGAAAAAGAATCTCAAAAGGTCACTGAGGAGAATCATTCCATCAGAATTAGATTGGAGCAAATGGAAGCTAATGACTTTATGAGAAATCAAAATGCTGTTAAACAGATCCAAACAAATGAAAGAACAGAAGGTAATATGATCTCATTGGAAAAAAAAACAATGACCTGGAAAATAGATCCAGGAGAGATATTTTTAAAATTATTGGACGACCTGAAAGCCATGATCAAAGAAAGAACCTAGAAATCACCCTCCAAGAAATTCTCAAGGAAAACTGCCCTAATGTTTTAGAATCAGAGGGCAAAATAGAGGTTGAAAGAATTCACCGATCACCCCCAAGAAAGATCCCAAAAAGAAAACTCCTATGAATATTATAGCCAGGTTCCAAAATTCTCAGATCAAGGAGAGAATATTACAAGCAGGGAGAAAGAAACAATTTGAATATTGTGAAACACAATCAGGATAACTCAGGATCTGGCAGCTTCTACACTGAGGGATCAAAGAGCTTGGAATGTGATATTCCAGAGGGCAAAGGAGCTAGGATTAAAACCAAGAATCACCTACCCAGCAAAACTGAGTATCATATTTCAGGGGAAAATATGGTAATGCACTGAAATAGAGGACTTTCAAGCATTCTTGCTGAAAAAAAAAACAGTTGAATAGAAAATTTGACATTCGGATACAAGAAGCAAGAGAAGCATGAGAAGGTAAAGAGGGAAAAGAAATTATAAGCACCACACCCAGAAATAACTGGCCCTGTAACCTTGAGCAAATTACTTAACTCTGATTGCTTAAAAAAAATAAAAGCTATGAACAAAATTCATTTCAGGGCAACCAGGTAGCACAGCGAGTTAGAGCACTGGCTCCAGTGTCTGCATGACCTGGGGATCGAATCCCAGGCTCAGACTCTTAGCACCCACCCAGAAACACCTGGCCCTGTAACCTTGAGCAAGTTACTTAACCCCAATTGCTTAGGGGCGGCCAGGTGGCTCAGTGAGTAAGATCACCGGCTCCAGTGTTGGGATGACCTGGGGATCAAATCTGGGCTCAGATACTCAGCACCACACCCAGAAATAACTGGTTGTGTAACCTTGAGCAAGTTAACCCCAATTGCTTTAAAAAAAAAAAAAAGAAATTATAAGGAACTTATTAAAGTTGAACTATTAACATTCCTACATGGAAAAACGATAATTGTAACTGATGAAACTTTTCTCAGTACGAAAATAGTTGAAGGAAATATAAATATATATATATATATATATATACATACATATACACACACACACATATATGTCTATATCGGAGGGTATATGTGTGTATGAGTACATATGTGAATGTGTATATATATGTTTACAGGTATACATAGATAAAGGGCACAGGACCAATTTAATAGGAAGGGATGATACTTAAAAGGTGAAATCAAGAGGTGAGAGAGCAATATAATGAGAGAAGATGGGGAGAGATAGAATGGGGTAAACTATCTCATATGGAAGAGGCAAGGGAAAATGGTTACACTGGAGGTGAGGAATAGGAAGGCAAAAGGGGATGGGTCAACCTTATTCTCATTGAATTTGGCTCAGGGAGGGAACACACTAAATAGGGTATATCACCCTACCCAATCAGGAAGGGGATGGGAGGGGGGATGAGGGAAGGGAGGGCAGTCTGGGGGGGAGGGAAGTTGGAAGCACCCACTTTTGAAAAGGGACAGGATCAAAGTAGAGAATATAACAAGTGGGAGGTGGGATAGGAGGGAGGGAAATATAATCAATCTCTTACACTATATCTACTATGGTAATGTTTTCCATTAGCTATACATGTACAACTTATACTGAATTGTTTATCTTCCAAGTAAGGGTGGGTGACAAGGAAGGAAGGGAATGAATCTGGAATTCAAAATTTTAAAATCAAATGTTTAAATATATATTATTATTATTATTAACAATATTTTACATGTAATTGGGAAAGAAGTTATACAGGCATTGGGGCATGGAGATCCACTATGCCCTACTGGAAAAGTCAAAGGGGGTATGGGAGAAGATATGGGAGAGAGAAGATTGGAGGAGGGGATATCCTATGGGACTGCTATTTTGGGGCAGTGGGTAGGGGGAAAACGGGGAGAAAATCTGTAACTCAAAATCTGGCAGAAATGAATGATGTAAATCAGAAGTTAATAAAGCATTTGAAAAATGAAAAAAAAAACAAGATTCTCTGTTTCCAGCCTACCCATTTTCTAATCTATGGAATATAATGCCATCAGATTAAAATTATTGAAACACAAAAATGGGTGTGGTTCAAGTTATGATAAAGGGAATGAACAGGATGCCTTTCTGGGTCAAGCTAGAGTTCACTGGTAGCCAAGTCCAAGGGGCCAGGCTGAAGGCCAGGAAGGAGTCCAGAGCAATGGCCCAAAGCCAGGCAATTCAAAATCGAGTCGGGGGGGGGGGGGGGAAGGGAACTAAAAGAGAACAAGAAATGTCATCATGACAATGGTTCACATTGTACAACTATATCCTGGATGTTGGGGCTGTACATTATATGCTGAGGCTACAAAAAATAATAACAGAAAAATGAAAAGTTTCTATTTAGTGGTTCAGTGTACCCAGGACTAAACTTAGAGTCATGAAAACTGGGTTTTAACACTTCAGAAGCAGTGTGACCACAAGCAAATTACTTAACCTCTCTGAGTCTCAACTTTCTCATCTGAAAAATGAGATAATTCTGTAGTCTTTACCTCCCAGGATTTTTGTAAGGACCAACTTGAGTAGGCAACTTCTATCAAGTGCTTTGTAGTCTTTTTTTTTAACAGATATTTATTATTACTCCCTCCCACATCCTCCCATGGAACAATAAAAAGAAAAAGAAAACTCTCATAATAAATATGCATAATCCAAGAAAACAAACAAAAAAAATTCTCTTCTGCCTTCATTGCAGATTTTGGGGTTCAGGACAACCCTGAGCAACTGAAATTTTGTCCCTGAGATAACAGAGAACACTTTGTGTCTATTGTGATGCCTGAGGATGTGGAAGTTCAAATCTGCTTCTCTCTGATTGGATGACATTCTGATTGCTCTATTCATCTGTTCATTTAAAATCTTTATTCATGCTAGGGTTTCTGGCATTTTTCCTCCATCTGCATTTATAACCCAGAAATCATCCCAGCTATATCAAGCAGGATAATGTGACTTTACTTTAAGCTGAGCTACTCCACAAAGCATAAACCAGAGATTTTGGTTCAGTAGAGGTTTCTGCAAGCTAAAGACACCGCAGGAGTTACGGTGTTGGAGAGAGTGGGGAACACTCCAAAGCTGTGTTTGGGCTTCTCTTTGGTCACAAATCTAATGCTTTCTTGTTTCCGTAGATCCCTTTCATTAAGTCAAACTTTTCATGCCAAGCTTCCCCTGGGCTCACATTTCAGCCTGCCTCAGTCAGGCTTCTGTACAGGAAGGTGCTTGCTTGGTAGCTGAGGGATGAAAATACCTTAATGCACTTCATCTGGAGCCTCAGCAGCCCCCTGGAATTAACTGGGACCGGCAGCTGATCTTTTATGTCTCCAAAGTGGGCTTGGCCACGCCATGGCCAAGAAATGACATGTTTCTGTGAGGGAGGTAAAATCCTCATGTTACAAGCAATAGTGGGGATGAGAAGCAACCTGCCACAGAAATCTGGAGCTCCTGCCAGACAAAGGCCACTTAGAGTTTGCATGAAATTAGCCATCCAGGCTCCACAGAGTGAGGAATTTCAATTGATCTTTTCCTCCCAAGTCATTATCACAGCAGCTCTTCTACACCCTTGTGAGGACCCTAAACACCTTTGCCCACTCCTACCCCCTCCTCCAATGCCCAGAGTGATGGTAGAAGCATATGAGGTAGCCCGTTGACTTCTTGACCCCATCTAATCATTCTGGAGATGTCACAGGGATGCCAAATGTAAAGCAGAAGGCTCTCAAAGACAAAAAGAGCAAAGGGAAAAGCCCTGATCTGTAACAGAAAGCAGAAAGAGTCTCCCGGGATCCATCTGTCTCACCAAGATATTCTCTGAACTGCTTTTTAGTATCAGGTGCATCATCTTGAGAACCCATCCAGCATTCCAACTAAAATTAGTTTAATGTTCCCACATAAAAAAGAAGGTCCTTGGCCAGGTGGAGGATTATTATAGAGACACAGTGTGGAACTAAAAAGTTTTGCATGCTGCTATAAGGAATTTATGGGAGAAATTTACTACATATCCATTTCTTATGTAAATCATGGTTCCTTAAGATGAGCTCCATGGAAGTGGAGAGGGCAGGAAAGGTCCAGAGGGCTTTATGACATTGCCCTTGAGAAAGAAGGTATTCATCTCCACCCAGGTGTTTTTCTACCTCCCCCAAAGAGGAGAAAAGAGGAAATCAAATAAAAAAACTTCTGGATTATATAAAACCTTTGTGGTTAATCTTATCAACTTTTGAGCACCTTTCCTAACTAAGGAGGCACATTGAGAGAATGGAACAGTTTATAACCAGTAAATGAAGATGCAAGAGGGTGCTGTCTGTTGTGCTGAAATAGTTGGATGGGTGAGGACCTCTCAATCTCCTGGTCTATGAAATCTTGGCATTTAAAAATCCTCAACCATTCTCCAACACTACTCAATACAACAAGCAACTGCTGTGGTTTTAGTAGGGATGGAAAAATGAAACAAACTGTTCCCTGCCGTCAAAGAGCTTACATGAAGGGTTGGAGGGAAGGAATGCACGCTCCAAGAAGGCCAAACTAACACATACATTAATCTCTTTATATACAAATCAATTGAAGGAGGAAGAGTAGGGATTAAATAGGGAGGTAAGAAGATAGCAGATTAGGAGAGATTGTTCTGTTACTATAATATTCTGTGGTAGGTTTTTTTTTCTTCTATGATCCAGTCTAAACTCATATACCTTTTCTGAATACCTGCTAGATGATAGTAAGTCTGTCTATATATAGTAAGACATTTGACAAAGTCTTCCGGATTGCTAATCCTTATGGGCTATTCTTATGAGCAAGATAAAAAGATGTGGGCTAGATGATAATATAGTTAGGGATATTTCAGGTAACACTTCTATGCAGATTATTTCAAAATCTAAATATCCAGTTCTCATCCATCTCCTTAATTTCCCTTTAAATCACCAACTCCGCTAAACCTCTCCACCTGAATGTTCTGCAGACATTGCAAATTCACTGTGTTGAAAATTAAACTCATTGTCCTTTCCTGAAATACCTGATCTTCTTCTTAACTTCCCCATTTTGTTGAGAGTGCATTACGATTTTTCAATCAACTAAATATTCAACTTTGAAGCTATTCTTGGCAATTCCTCTCTCTCAACCATCCCCCAATATCTAAATGAGCCCCGTGTCTTGTCCATTGAAAATACACAGCCTCTCTCATATCTGTATTCTTCTCTCCATCCAAACAGCTACCACCTTGGTTCAGGGTATCTTCACTTCTGGCATGGACTAATGTAATCCATTCTCCCCACAGCTGACAAAATAATGTACCTGAAATTCTAACCACATCACTCTCCTGCTCAACAATCTTATGTAGCTCCATATTTTTCTCATATAAAGTACAACCTCCTTTGTTTGGCATTCAAAGCTCTCCACAAGTCAGATCCATTCTATTCTTCTAGACTTGTTTCACATTGCTCCCCCTCATACGCTCTATGATAGATTGCAGCAGTGAGTCACATGTAATCATAAGAAATTTATGAGGGAGAAATAGAAAGATTATACTTGAGTTCAAAGCAATCTATTACATAAGTAGAAGACAAGGAAGGTATCACTAGATAATGTACAACAAAGCCATGAAACTCTTAGTGGGTTACACTAAAAAATGAGTTAACATATTGTGGCACAGTAATTTTTTTAATTGATGATTAAAAATGATCTGACACTGTTTTCATCAAAACATACTCCACAATCCAGAAATGCTTGTTTTCATTCTTATTCCCTTTTACCCATACAATTATAGTTAGTGTGTACACTGTTCTTACAGTTCTGATTTTTTCAGCTTCACATTTTTTAAAAATTAATTTATTTAATTTTAGTTTTTAACATTCACTCCCATAAGCTTTAGAGTTTTAAATTTTCTCCACCTCCCTCTTCTCCTCCCTCCCCAAGATGGTGTGCAATCTGATAAAAGCTCTGCATTTACATTCTTACAAAATATATTTTCACATTAGTCATATTATAAGGAAGAATTAGAATGAATAGAGGAAACCACAAGAGAGAAAAATCAAAACAAAAAAGGAGAGAGAGAGAGCAAATTGTATGCATTGATCTGCATTCAGACTCCATAGTTCTTTCTCTGGATGTGGATATTATTTTCCATTGTGAGTCTTTTGGGGTTGTCTTAGATCCTTGCATTGCTGCGAAGAGCTAAGTCTATCAAAGTTAGTCATCATACAATGTGGCTGTTATTATGTACAAAGTTCTCTTGGTTCTGCTCGCTTCACTTAGGATCAGTTCATATAAGTGTTTCCAGATTTTTCTGAAGTTTGCCTGCTCATCATTTCTTTTTTTAATTAATTAATTTATTTACTTTTAGTTTACAACATTCAGTTCCACAAGATTTTGAGTTACAAATTTTCACTCCCTCCTTCTCTTCCCCCCCAAAGCATCATGCAATTCGATATAGGTTCTACAAATACCTTCACATTAAACATTGCCTGCTCATCATTTCTTATAGCACAATAGTATCCCATTATATTCATATACTATGACTTGTTCAGTCATTTCCTAATTGATGGGCACCCCCTTAATTTCCAATTCTTGATCACCACAAATAGAGCTGCTATATTTTTGTACATGTTGATCCTTTTTTCCATTTTTATTACCCTTTGGGATACAGCCCTAGGTAGCTTCACATTATTCTGTAAAAATCTTTCCAGATGGGGGTGGAGTCAAGATGGCATAGTAGAAACAGGACTTCCTCATGACTCCCTCTTCCACCTCCTCCAATTCATGTAAAAAGATGACTCTAAATAAACTTTGGAGCTACAGAACCCACAAAATGACAGAGAGAAGTTAACCTCCCACTGAAGACACCCAGACAGGCTGTCAGGGAGGGGCCAGGACAGTGCTCTGGAAGCCAAGCCCAGCCCTGTGTGAGCCAGAGGTTTTAGCTTCAGGGTGGCCACTACCAGCCACTGACTGGAGGGACTTCAGAAAACCAGCAGCTGTGGCAGTTTCCAGAATTATCAACCCATAGATGCTGAGGACAAAATGAGAGGTCAGTGCAGTGTGGATACCAAAATCAAGTCTAAATGGGTGCATGATCTAGGTATAAAGGCTGATAATGTAAGCAATCTGGGAAAACAAGGAATAGCTTACCTGTTAGATTTATGGAGAGGGGAAGACTTTATGAGTAAACAAGAATTAGAAAGCATTACAAAATGTAAAATGGATAATTTTGATTACATTAAATTGAAAAGCTTCTGTACAAACAAAGCCAATGTAACCAAGATTAAGAGGGAAATAGAAAACTGGGAAAGAATTTTTACAACCAATGTCTCTGATAGAGGCCTCATTTCTAAAATATACAGATAATTGAGTTAAATCTATAAGGATGCAAGTCATTCCCCAATTGATAAATGGTCAAAGGATGTGAACATTTTTCAGAGGAAGAAATTAAAGATATCTAAAAGCATATGGAAAAATGCTCTAAATCACTATTGATTAGAGAAATGTAAATCAAAACAACCCTGAGGTACCACATCCCACCAGTCAGATTGGCTAAGATGACAAAACAGGAAAATGACAAATGCTAGAGAGGATGTGGACAAATTGGAACACTAATGCATTGTTGGTGGAGTTGTGAACTGATTCAACCAATCTGGAAAACAATCTGGAACCATGCCCAAAGGGCTATAAGTAATTTCATAACCTTTGACCCAGCTAATACCACTTTTAGGGTTGTATCTCAAAGAGATCATAGAAGTGGGAGGAAGATCCATATGTACAAAAATATTTATAGCAGCTCTTTTTGTGGTGACAAAGAATTGCAAATTAAGGGATGTCCATCAATTGGGGAATGGCTAAAAAAAGTTGTGGCATATGAATATAATGGAATATTATTGTGCTATAAGAAACGAGGAGCAGATGAACTTTATATTTGCCTGGAGAGGCTTATACAAACTGATGCTGAGTGAGAAGAGCAGAACCAGGAGAAATTTGTACGCAGTTACAGACACAACAGTGCAGGGTTATTAGTCAACTCCAAAAGACTCATGATAGAGATGTCTACATTCAGAGAAAGAACTAGAAAGAACAGAGTTTGAATGCAGATTGAAGCAAACTACCTATTCTCTCTCTTTTTCTTGTTTGGTTTTGTTTCCTCTTTCCCATTGTTCATTCTTTCTGATACAATCCTTCTTTATAACCTGACTAATGTCTAATGTGCAACTATTTGCAGATCCTCAACTTGATTGTATGCCAGCATGAGGGTGGAAGGGAGGGAGGGGAAGAAAATTTGAAAATCAAGGAATTGTGGAATTAAATCCTGTAAACTAAAAGTAAACAAAAAAATTATTAAAAACCCCAAAAAATGTTTTTTAAAAGGAATTCTCAAGGAAAATTGGCCTGATGTTTTAGAACCAGAGGGCAAAGTAGAGGTTGAAAGAATCCACTGATCACCTCCTGAAAAAGATCCCAAAAAGAAAACTCCTAGGAATATTACAACCACGTTCCAGAGTTCCCAGATCAAGGAGAAAATATTACAAGCAGCTAGGAAGAAACAATTTCAATATTGTGGAAACAATCAGGATAACACAGGATCTAGCAGCTTCTACACTGAAGGATCAAAGGACTCGGAATATGATATTCCAGAGGTTAAAGGAGCTGGAATTAAAACCAAGAATCATGTCCCCAGCAAAACTGAGTATCATGTTTCAGGGGAGAATAGGGTCATTCAATGGAATAGAAGACTTTCAAGCATTCTTGATGAGAAAAACAGAGTTGAATAGAAAATTTGACATTCAGATACAAGAAGCAAGAGAAGCATAAGAAGGTAAACAGGGAAAAGAAATCATAAGGAACTTAAGAAATTTGAATTATTTACATCCCTACACGGAAAAATGATCATTGTAACTTATGAAACTTTTCTCAGTATGAGAATAGTTGAAGGAATTATAAATGTGTATATGTATACACACACACACACACACACACACACACACACATATATATATATGTCTGCATAGGAGGGTATATGGGCATATGAATATATATTTGAGTGTTTGTATATATGTGTACAGGTATAAATAGAGGGCACAGTACCAATTTAATAGGAAGGGATGATACTTAAAAGGTGAAATTAAGAGGTGAGAGAGGAATATAATGAGAAGAGATGGGGAGAGACAGAATGGGGTAAATTATCTCACATAGAAGAGGCAAGGGAAAACCGTTACAATGGAGGAGAAGAACAGGAAGGCAAAAGGGAATGAATCAACCTTATTCTCATTAAATTTGGCTTTGGATGGGAATGACATACACACTATATAGGGTATATCTCACCCCACAGGAGAGTAGGGGGAAGGGGATGAGAGGAGGGATGATGGAAGGAAGAGCAGGCTGCGGGGGGAGGGAAGTTGGAAGCACCCGCATTTGAAAAGTGACAGGATCAAAGTAGAGAATAGAACAAGTTGGGGGTGGGATAGGATAGAGGGAAATATAGTCAGTCTTTCACGATATATCCACTATGGAAATGTTTTGCATAGCTACATATGTACAACCTATATTGAATTGCTTATCTTCCCAGTAAGGGTGGGTGATGAGGGAGGAAGGGAAAGAATCTGGAATTCAAAATTTTAAAATCAAATGTTTAAATATATTATTATTGTTGTTACCATTATTATTTTACGTGTAACTGGGAAATAAGATATACAACCACTTAGGCATAGAAATTCACCGTGCCCTACTGGAAAGTCGGAGGGGGTATGGGAGAAGATATTGGAGGGAGCAGATTGGGGGAGGGGATATTCAGTGGGATTGCTGTTTTGGGGTGGTGGATAGGGGGAAAAATGGGAGAAAATTTGTAACTCAAAATCTTGTGGAAACGAATGATGTAAACTAAAAATTTTAAATGAAACAAAATCTTTCCAGATGTCTTTGCATTCTTTATAATTTTCTTAGCTCTGTTATTCCTACCACTATATTCAGTTAATTATGTATTCCCCCCCCCAGCCCATTTTTGGACATTCATGTTGCCTTCTTTGGTTTTTTGTTGAAAATCATCAAGGAAAGTCTCTAGCCTGTTGTATAGCTGCTCTGTGGAAATCTTTTGGGATTGCATGAAAAATGCCAATTTAGAAAGTGTCGCTGGGTTATGATCTGCACTAGAAGAAAGAGTAACCACATCAATGAGATGATGAATCCATCAAAATACATTATTTAGAAAACAATTGCATCTATATACTTCACTATATAGGCTATCATATAGACTATTATATAGTCTAATCTTGTCAGGATGTGGTTTTTATGCTTATTTGTTCATTGAAGAGCAATTATACCATTGAACTATACATAACAAAAAGCAAATGACAAAATTCTCTTCCTGGTTTTGTTCTGTAACAATGGCAAAATAGTAGAAATGAAAATAAAGTAAAAAAAAAAAGTAGACCTTTGTTAACCATAGGAAGTTGTAGCTACAATGAGAAAGAGACTTCTCAAAGAATGAATGTGAAAAGTCCTACTATAGATTGTATGAAATGTTTTCTCTGTCAATTTAAGAAACTGTTGAAAAGGAATAGCTTAATTTGTTAATCTGAAGAATAGTAAATCCTGAGCAAATCATTCAATGAATGTCTCTCCTTTCCTCCATTAACACAAAGAGCCATTTCAAATGAATCCATCCTTTCTCCGTGAAGGGGATGATTTTTTAACTGCCATGTATCAGTTGAACTGTAGATCTCTTTATTTTTAGGATTTTTTATGTCTTTTAATTTTTTAACTGTCACACTCCCTTAGATAGGTATAGGTTACAAACATTGGTTCAATGTGACCTTCAGATTCAAGCTCAAAGTCTCTACCTTTTCTTTGTGTACATTAAGCATTTGTATTTATACAGTCCAAAGGCCATTTTGATATCATTGGAGGAAGATTGCATAAGATGAAAGCTGTGTAATGTGTTTTTTTAATTGAGCCATATAACTTGATGTCATTCATATTCATCAAGTGATTAATAGAATATTTTGGTTCAACTCTGTTAATTTGGGAATAATATTTACTTCTCTAGTTTACTGTGTAGCTTCTCTGTGGAAATCTTTTGGGATTACATGGAAAATAATCATACAAATTTAGAAAGTGTTAATGGGTTATGATCTACACTAGAAGAAGTAGTAACCATATTAATGTGATGATGATTCCATTGAAATACATTATTTTGAAAAAAATTGGCAATACAGGTCAGTCATTCAGTAGAATCTGTGAGAGTTTAGTTAGTTGTGGGGAGAGTGGGGGGAGGGGCAGAGCCAAGATGGCAGAGTAAAAGCAAGAACTTGTCTGAGCTCCTGCTCCAACCACCTCCAATACCTGGAAAATATGATTCTAAACAAGTTTTAGAGCTACAGAACCCACAAAGTGACAGAGAGAAACAAATCTCCTGCTGAAGACAGCCTGGTAGGCTGACAGAAAGTGTCTATTACACCAAGCTGGGAGCCAAGTGCAGTCCCATACAAGCTGTGCAGTCCCAGACCCAGGGCAGCCCAACCAGTGGCACAGACCAGCTGAAGCAGACTTCAGGAGAGTTAATCACCAGCAGCTGTGGTGGTTCGAAGACTTCTCAACCCAGGGCCAGAGGTGGCAGAGGTATGATGGCTGCAGCTGCTGCCACATGGTTGTCTTTGGAGCTCCTAGCTTGCAGATCATTGGGGGACCAAGGAACTATTCAGGGGGTAATCTCTCTTGCTTTGAGCTGCTTGGATCTGGATCTTGGTCTAGGGTGGTGGTCCTGGGGTGTATGGCCAGTGTGCCAGAGCCTGGGGTGTCTGTAGAGAGGGTGCCCTCCTCAGACTTCTGACAACATTTGCAAAAACCCCAGCAATTTGGGACACGGCTCTCTCCACTCTGGAAGCAGAGTTCTACTGTGGCAAAGAGCTCAAAAGTCAAGTAACTGGCTGGCAAGATGATCAAACAGAGGAAGCACAACCAGACCATAGAATCCTCTTTCAAGGACAAAAAGGATCAAAACATGGAAACAGAAGAAGTCAACAAAGTCAAAATTCCTGCATCAAAAGCTTCCAAGAAAAATATGAACTGGCTATAGGCCATGGAAGAGCTCAAAAAGGATTTTGAAAATCAAGTAAGAGAAGTGGAGGAAAAATTGAGAAGAGAAATGAGAATTATGCAAGAAAATAATGAAAAGCAAATCAACAACCTGACTGAAGAAAATAACACCTTAAAAAATAGAGTAACTCAAGTGGCAAAAGAGGCCCAAAAAGCCAAAGAGGAGAAGAATGCCTTAAAAAGTCAAGTTGCCCAAATGGAAAAGGAATTTCAAAAACTCACTGAAGAGAATAATTCTTTCAAAATTACATTGAAGCAAATGGAAATTAATATCTTTATGAGAAATCAAAATACTATAAAACAGATCCAAACAAATGAAAAAAATAGAAGGCAATGTGAAATATCTCAATGGAAAAAAAACCACTGACCTGGAAAATAGATCCAGGAGGGATCATTTAAAAATTATTGGCCTACCTGAAAGCCATGATCAAAAAAAGAGCCTAGAAATCATCCTTCAAGAAATTCTCAAGGAAAAATGCTCTGATATTCTAGAACCAGAGAACAAAATAAAAATGGAAAGAATTTACCAATTGCCTCTTGAAAAAGATACCAAAAAGAGAGTTTAGTTAATGTCCTGGTGGTAGAAGAAAAGCAAATCATGTCTGAAGATATCCTTTCCTTACAAAAGTCAGTTTATATACAATATTGTTTTGAAAAAAGACTACATATGCAAATGAACTTCATATATATTTATCATTTAACATAGCACTTGTCACTAGTCAGTAGGGAAGTAAATGTTTTAAATTCTCTCTATTCATTTTCATTGACTTTTAAGGTGGTTATAAACATTTTGAAAATAATAATTTTGGTCTTTAAGAAAGAGAGCTTATAACATTCTCCTGCCAGTTTCTACCACATATTTGTGTGAGTGAGCATTTTCACTTTATTCTTGTTTTAAATCAGAATACATAAATAAACTCCACATGGAACCAGATTTAAGAGTATATTATCTGGTGTTGAGCCAAATATTTCAAAACTGTGTTAAATTATTTTTGAAGTCCGAAATCAAAATTAATTCTACAATATCATATTACATTAAACATCTTCCAACTTAAAACTTCTTTCACTAAAATGCTATTTAAATTCAACAAAATTTATAAAATAAAGGAATTCAATATGAAGTCTTACAATTGAGAGAAATAAGTATGAGGTCTTGCTGTATTGCTCCTTTTAATACTTACAGAATCTTCCATGTAAAATATTCATAATTATATTATTATTAGAAGTTACAATTTTATGTTCAGGGTCTTCATAATTACATTTTTTTTTTAAGCAATCGGAGTTAAGTAACTTACTCAAGGTTACACAGCCAGTTATTTCTGGGTGTGGTGCTGAGTGTCTGAGCCTGGGATTCGATCTCCAGGTTATCCTGACATTGGAGCCGGTGTTCTTACTTGCTGTGCTACCTGGCCGCCCCATACATCATATTTTGTAATTACATAATACAAATTTTAATTTGCAGCTTTGGGAGCAAAAGTTATCAGTGCAATTATTGTAAACACAATAAATAAGTCTAAAAATATATGAAATTATCCTGGGGGGTCGCAACATGTTGTAGTTGTAGTTGTTGTGTTGTTTAAAGTGATTCATAGAATAAAAATCATTGGGAACCACTGAAATGAAGAAAGTCATGCCCTAGGACTTGCTAAGAGAGGAGCTGGTAAAGTGACTCTACCCAAATTCCAAAGGTTGGGGCTAGCTCAACAAGGAGTAGTAACCAGCTTGGCTTTGACACTAACCACTTCTGATTCCATGTGATATAAGTTCCACATATAAATGATCTGCTAATTGGGTTTATGCAGTCTAATTAAAATGAGGCTTTTAGGAATTTCAGCTTGAGTATGCCTGTGTTCTTTTCAAAATAATTTGAAACTATGATGCATTCTTCATCATACATTTCATTATTTGCTGTAATTTCTGGTGTTTGCTTTAAAGTAAAAAGTTTCGATGATTATTTCTTTCATTTTTCCTTTTTCAAGTTTTCATAAGTCTTTGATTTCAACTCTTATTTTTTCTTCTTTCAATTTTGGTATTTTTTTAAACATTTGTTTGTTTGACTGAGTGACCTGAGCTAGTCACCAAGGCATTGTTTTGTGATTTGGAATTGAGTGCATTTTTTTTGGAGGGAGGAAGGCAGGGGAATTGGGGTTAAGTGACTTCCCCAAGGTCACACAGGTAGTCAGTATGTCAAGTGTCTGAGGCCAGATTTTAACCCAGGTCCTCCTGACTCCAGAATTGGTGCTCTATTCACTGTGCTACCTAGCTGCCCTGAGGCTGAGAGAATTCTTAACAGCAACCAGTATGAAGTTATTTCCTACACCTGGTGACATCAGTTCCATTTTTGTTATAAGACAATACTGGTACATTGTTAAAATATTAAAGTCTTCATTTTATGTATATTTGTGATATGCAGGCTTTTATCAGTGTGTAAAGCCAAGCACGAGCAGCTTTCCAGAAGAATGCTGCTGTGAACAGCTTTTCAAGATTGTGATTACCGAAGTATAGTGAATACTCTATTCAATAACAAACCAGAACAAAACATTCGCAGAAAATCAAGATACAGCATTCACAATGTGACAACTTATCACAAAAAATCAAAATAGAGAATTCACAACCGCTTATCACTAAAATGGCCACATAGGTTTCACCACAGTGGTCACAAAATTTTGAACAATGATTTAGTAACTAAATCATTCAACCATCTCAATTATTCAATCTTAAGGAGGTTTGCCTACTTAAAGGACACAAAGTACAATAGTCAAAGTTCTCCACTCATGGGGCACACTAAGTTACAAATCAGTCACTTATTCAGTCATCATTCACTATTCAATCACCAGAAAATAAACAGGCCCTCCTCCCTAGGTCACTAGTAAATTACAATTTCTCAGTCAGTACAAAGTATACAAGTAAAGTCTTCTTTGATCTTGACTCAGGGTAGTCTCAGATTCCCTGGATCCCCTTCCATGGTCCCAGGTCCTACATGTATTCACCAAACTGGCATCTGGGTTCAAAGGCAGACAGCTCCCAGGTCCTTGTCTAGCTCCCCATGCACTTCCTGTTCCACGAGGAAGCTCACAGAGTTCAGTCCACCTTAAATCCTTAACAATCTCTGTTCCCAGGAAGTTAAGGCTTAACAAAGCCACAAGGAGGTTCATAGAAAGTAGCAGCATCATAGTCATGCTTCCTCAGTCTTTGGCAGCTCCAGCTGGCCCTTGGACATCTTCAGCAGCTCCCAGAAGCTCTGGCTGTTCCTTGGACTCAGCAGCTCCTCAGCAGAAGCTCCAACTGGTTCCCAGAATCAAAATCACTTCACCCAGGTTCCCCAAATCAAAAGTATTCTCTCCAGTCTGGGGAGCCTTTCCTCTTCAGCCTCCCTAGAGGCAGCAGCTTGCTCCAGGAAGATCTGTCTGACCCAGAAGGGACTTCTCCTTATATATACACACAGAATTCGCTCCTTCCTGTTTCAGCCAACCCCTTCCTGTTACATCAGCAACAGGGGTTCATACCTTCTGTTTCTTCAACAGAGGCTTGATTAAGTACTAAGTACCTCTCAGCTTAGCAATAGAAAGGGAACTTTTTCATTACTATTACACAGTGTCATCTGAAGCATTTGTAGGAAGTGGGGTATTTTTTACTTGTTCTGGGGGAATCTGGTCTTCTTGTGGTACCAGAAATCAAAGGGGCACCACTAGTTCCAGAGTACAGGGTGAGTCTGCCTGGAAAGAATTCAAACACTCAAGCCTTCTTTCAGTCAAGGTAGCAAGGTTTATTGTAACACAATAGGAGCTGTCAAGATTCCGAGTAAATCTGTGCCTTGATGGGGTGAGATCATGATATTTATATCCAAAAAAAAAAATACTGTTAGAAAATTTGAATGGAATTAAGGAGTGGTAAATATGCTGGGATGATGCAAATATCACAATGAAAGGAATTAAGTGGTCTGGTGTGAGATGAAGAACCACAATGAAAGGACTATTAAAAGGACTATTGAGTACTGGGGTGCTTTGGGTGAGATACCAGGAACTGGGTTTTGTGGGAAAATTCAAGGACTGTGTTACTGAAAATTATGGGGAAATTCATGGTCCAGGTTCCATCACCCCATCAGTTCCATTATTCTCAGGGTTAAGCTGTTATCACTAGAGTTTTTAATAGGACCAGCTTATAACTCCTTACAACCTCATCTGTTTCTATGTCTCTTAAAGGAACTAACATCACATTGACCATGATTCTAACACAATTAGTCCTTTATCCAGACTCCAAGTTGCTAGCGTTTCAGAGTTTCTTCCAGGTCTTCATAGTTACTATAATTGTGTCAAGGCACACAGAATTCAGACTGTATTTCACTCTGGCTGTTATTTCCTTAGTTATTGTTGACTTTGAGAGGTGATTGATGATGATGATGATGATGATGATGATGATGATGGTGATGGTGATGGTGGTGATTGTGATTAGTGATAAAAGTAATTCATAATAAAATCACTAATGAAAAAGAATGGCCTACACATTTCAGTCACTTAGGAAATAGAATGTTAGAGTTCCTACTATAATGCAAGAGCCCTAGAATAAAAATCACATCAATAGAATACTGAAATGAAAAATCAAAGAAAATTCTTTGAAGTCACTCAATTAAACTCACACTGCTTTGTTATTCTTATAGACTGACTTATTTCTAATAAAGTCTGTTTAAATTTTAAAAATAACACATCACCAAGCGATGTTTGCATTGCTGCATCCATGAAACAGTAGAATACTGAAAATCTTGTTTTTGCTTGTCAAAATAATGATCTGTCATAAGGGTCCCCCCTCACTGCCACCATTCCTTCATTTTTAGATATGTACAACCCTATCCTTCAAGCTTTCAGCTTCATCTTGGGGTAAAATAAAAATTCTATCAAGAAGTCATCACTTAACTGAGATTCAATGTTCTGTGCTATGATTTTAAAGCAAGATCAAGCAGAATGGTAACTGTAAATTTTATAGCACTTTGTTTATGCAACACATGTCTTAGACATTCAGCAAAAATAGTAAATTATGAACATATGGGGAAGGTTGAATTAAACAAAGATAGCCCTCATTTCCCTAATCTTTCAGTCACCCCATAGTAAGTAGAAAAATGTATTAAAATTACTTGGAAAAGTTCTACATATAACCCAGAGCTATAATAGTGAGTAAAAAAAGTAAGAGTAAGTGGGTATCAGATACTATATTCATTAAAACACATTAGAGCAAATCAACTCCAAATTTAAATGAAATATAAAGATGTGAATAAACTAGCACTGACCATTCTGCTATAATATGATATATGAGTCCCCCAAAAGTACCTCTTTATGCAAAATTGTAAAATAAAAACCATAGGATTTATTATGAAAATGGGGTTAGGGACATAGTTTTCAAAAACTTTCTGGTACATTAAAGAAAAAAAAAGCAATGTAATAAAAATGGTTTTTGAACCATTGGGCAGCTGTATTGTATATGTGCTAAAGAGTTAGGAAATATATAAATACTATAATAAATTGTGGCTGCATTCATAACCTTGCGCAACTACTAGGTCTGCTCTTGGGATGGTAAATTGGGCAGGTTATCACAATTCCAAACTTCAGGGAAGGGGGAATAGTGTGGATTTACCTTTCTCAGATTATAGCACCGACTTCACCATAATATATATATATATAATAAAAGGGCATTTTACCCTGACAAAGTCCTGAAGTTTTCTTGTAGAAGTAAGTGTCAGAAAGATTGTAGCTTGTGAGTTATTGTGAAGTGTTGCAGTTTTCTAGTTCTCTGTGTTTCTCAGGGAAGAAATGTATAAGCAAACTGAAATTGGGGTTATACTCAAAATGTTCCCTGGTATATCAATCCTGTTGGAACAAATTCAATTTTTGAAACAAATGTTAGAGCAGAACTGACTATGTGTGCAATTCCAACAGCTCCACCCTGGCTTATTTAAATGAGCTGTTGACACCAACAAATGTGAAATGGTTAAAAGAAAAGACATTGATTTGGAATAACACCATATCCTAAAAAAAAAGTTTCACTGATATAAAGTAATGGCCACAAGGAAGTCAGGAGGATGCAGACACCCAAGTCAATAGACACTTGATTTCCTTGCAAGTGGAGGGACATAGCCACAAGAGTAATGTTAATGATGGAATATGTGAAACCTTATGGGAAAGGATAGCACCAGATTAAAAATGGTGTTGCTTCGTATAACAGCAAAGAGAAATAAAAGAGAAAATGAGCCTTTCTAAAGCTTAAATAAAATCCGACTAAGCTAGAACATCCCAAGAGCCTTTATAGATGGAATCAAAAGGACAAAAGAAAAATAAATTAAAAACTGCAACAGATCTATTGGCATCACTACAGCAAATTATTTTCAATGGCAATGGCAATATAACCTTCAAACAGAGATCTCTAATCTGCTTAGAGATTCCCCAAAGAATCCCATTCCACTCTAGAAAAGATAAAATTGTTAAGAAATGTTTCCTTCCTCTCTGCAACTTCTAGTCATTAATAGTTGCTAAGCACTTTACAAATATTATTTAATTTAATCCACATTACAACCCCATGAAGTAGATAATAGTATTATTATCCCCATTTTATAGTTGAGGAAAAAGAAGTAAACAAGTCAAGTGACTTGCCCGAGGTCACACGGCTAATAAGTGTTAAGTGTCTGAGTCTAGATTTGAATTCAGGTCCTCCTGACTCCAGGTCTGGTGCTCTATTCACTGTTTAAGTCTAGATTTGTTTTAAGTCTGGACTAAATTTAAGTTTTAATTTGAACTCAGATCTTTTGACTTGATCACTGTGCTATCTGGCTGCCCCTAAGCTTCATGTTGTTGTTGTTATTGTTGTTGTTGAGTTATTAAGTTGTTCAGTCATGTATGACTCTTCATGACCCCATTTGATGTTTTATTGACAAAGATAAAAGAGCAGTTTGCCATTTCCTTCTCCAGCTCATTTTATGGATGAGGAAACTGAGGAAAACAGGGTTAAGTGACTTGTCCAGGGTCACACAGCTTGTAAGTGTCTAAAGGCAAATTTTAATCGAGATCTTTGAACAACACAAGTCCAGGAACATGCTCCTTCAGTTACTCCTGTCATTGATAACTCCCAATCCTTGGGAAATCTTACCAAGCTCAGACCCATATTATCAGTTCCTTGCCACTAGTGGTAGGACATACCAAGGCCCTACTCAAAGGTCCTCTCTCTCCTGAAAACAGACAGATGGGATGTGTCTCCCAGGGAATGAATACTACATGGAGCTAAGAGGAGATATTTCAACACACAAAAGAGACTCATAGAGGTAGGTTTCCCAAATACTCAAGGTGGAAAATTGCTTAGTTGATAAAATCCTCTCTTTTGACATTATTCATAGTGTCACTCTGCAATAATCTATCTCTGCTAGACTAAAAACAGTTAGTAGAATGTTATTACCACCATCAGAGAGGCCTTTCTCGTGCTGATTGGACAGGCTAAAAGTTTGGACAGCTCCAAAGGAGAGGGCAGCTTTTAAGAAGGCATTGCCCCATTATCTAAATAGTGATAACCATAGGGTAGCATTGTTGTTTTATTGATTACTCTAATATCCTTATCACTACTTCCAGATACCTACTCAATTTCCACTATTAAAATTTTGAATCTGTGAATCTATGACCCTTAGGCTACTGTTTCTTCTTTACAATAAATATTATGTATCTCTCTGAGAAGCTCAAAGCATTTCTTTTTCAAGTGAACTAGTTCTCTGAAGGTCTTTAAGTACTTTCTTAAGGCTTATTTAATGACTATTAATTATTATACCTATTAGCTAAACTGGAGCATTCAGCACTGAGGGAGAGTTGTGGCAGATATTCCTGTCTGATTAAATAAAAAAAAATATCCCAAGTCTTCCTCTATCCTCCTCTAAAATCTTGAAGTTACCTGAAAAGAAAAGGATTCATACCAGAGCTTTTCATAGAGACAAAGAGATGCTGAAATTAGAACACAGTTGTTAGTTGGGGGGGGGGTTGTTGGTTTGGAAGTTTTTTGAGTTTTTTGGGTTTTTTTTGCTTTTTGGAGGGGAGAAGGCAGGGCAATTGGGTTAAGTGATTTGCCCAAGGTCACACAGCTAGTAAGTGTTAAGTGTCTGAGTCCAGATTTGAACTCTGGTCCTCCTGACTCCAAGGCCAGTGCTCTATTTACTGCATCACCTAGCAGTAGTTCTTAATGTGTTAAGGTAAGCTTTTTATTTTCAACATAAAATCAGATTTTTAGAGCTAAAAAATTCTTATAGTTCAACCTCTTTACTTTATGTTTCATTGCAGTCTTTGCATTCCTAGAATTAGAACAGTGCCTTGAACATAAAAGATGCTTAATGTTTGTTGAACTTTATAGATATGGAAAAAGAGGCACAAATAAATGAAATGTTTTACTGAAGTTCATAGAGAAAATTTGTGGCCGTCTCATCTTGGTGGACCTCTTTCTTGGTTTGACTCCACTCACAGTATTTGCTGAAAGACAAGGGGAGAGATCTTGGGTCTCCCAACATATAGTTAACCCTTTTAATGTTGGCTTTGGTTCTTTGCCCACCTCAGTGTGTTTGTTCTTCTGTTTTAAGAGACAGATTAAGTTTGAGGTTATTACTCTCTGTGGTTTTTAAAAAGTCAAAAGACTAAGTCATCTGGAAGTCTAGAAATTGATTCCATTCTGGGATTATCAGCCAGCCAAGGGTGATATCCTGAGGAGAAAGAAGGTTCCTTAGAGACCCAGCCCAGAAGTAGTTAAGACAAGACTCACAGCCACATTTGCAAGACAACTTTATGACTTAATTTTTGTCATCATTATCATTCAGTCATATTCAAACAAATCTGACTCTTCAGGACCCAATTTGAGGTTTTCTTGGCAAAGATACTGGAGTGGTTTGCCATTTCTTTCTCAAGCTCCTTTTACAGATGAAGAAACTGAAGCAGAGTTAAGTGACTTGTCCAAGGTCACACAACTAATATGTGTCTGAGGTCAGATTTGAACTCAAAAAGAGGAGTCTTCCTAACTCCAGGATTGGCACTCTATCCAGTGTACCACATGGCTACCCTATGTGATGGACCAATGCTTTGTAGCAACTGTTAATTCTGAGCCCACTCATCCAGAGACCAAAG
>NW_027185616.1:17989961-18013755 GCF_028583685.1 Petaurus breviceps papuanus
ATTGTTGTCTCCATTTTATAGATAAGGAAACTAAATCAGACAGAAGTAAAATGATTTGCCCAGGATCACATGGCTAGTAAGTGTCTGAGGCCAGATTTGAATCAAGGTCTTCCATGATTACAGGTCCATCATTTTATGATGCTCCCTAATAGTCAATGGCTCCCCATTGCCTTCAGATAAAATACACATGCCTCTATTTGGCATTTAAAACTTTTCTCAACTTCTCAACATAGATTCAGACAATATTTCAATCTTACATATGATGTGCCTTTTATTCACTTTATATAACAATTAAACTGGCCTGATATTTCTTGAATCCAACTTTCTATTTCTCACTTTTGTGCCTTTTCACAAACTGGCCATTTGACCTGGAAAGCCTTTCCTCCTAACGTCCACTTGGCACCAACTCTTAGCATCCTTCAATGCTCAGTTCAGGTTCTCCCTCCTTATCTGTCCTTATCCCCTTGTTGTCAGTGTTCTCTTTCTTCTCATATCACCTTGCATTTATTTATCTATTTATTGGTCTCCCAATAGAATGTAAGCTCTTCGAAGGCAGACCCTTTGTTTAAAAATGTAAATAAATAAGTTTTTTCTTCATATCCCCAGCGCCCAGCACAGAACTTTGTCCAGAATAAGTGCTTAATAAGTATTTGTTGAATTGAATCAAATTGATTCTTCTAGGGTTGTCAACATGATTTCAAGGCTTGGATCAGATCACTGCTGGTGTCTCTGGAAACACTCCAGCAGGCATTTGTGTTGTGTTCAGCTACCCTGATGGGATTAATCAGATAGTCAGAACATAATCCAACATCAGTAACAACAAATGGAATGAATCATCAAGCAAAGGTCAATCTAGATTTCGAAACCAAGGTAAAATACCCAGGGATCAAGATTGAGGTGATGAAGATGCCTCAAGTCAGAAACTAAACAGGCACAAGTCTATGCACATAAGATTTTTAAAATTCTCTATTTTCCTTAGGACACTGGAAACCAGAGTCAGTTGGAAACCTCAGAGGTCTAAGAAGAGTAGAAAAAAACACTGTGTGTTCAGGATCATAGGCTTGAAATTCAAAGCATTTAGAGCTATAAGTGACTCTGAAAGTCATCTAATCCAACTCCTTTATTTTAAAGATAAGTAAATGAAGGTCAAGAGAGGTCAAGTGATTTACCTGAGATCACAAACATAGTAAGTGGCAAAACCAAGACTGGAACCCAGGTCCTGGGATTCTGAATCTAGTTTTCCTTTCACTGTACCACAGGAAAAAGGGGAAGAACCAGAAAGTAAGCTAAGTGACACAGAGGAGAGCCTCAAATATTTGGTCTGTACTTGGTGATGTATCATGTTCCACTTTCATGTCCCACTTTGACTTTGGCTCATAAGTTAATTTCACACCAAGTTCACCTACTTTCCCACAGAATTCTAATATTTCACATATGGGATCTCATTCCCACACAGCAATCCTTTCACTTTTCCTTGACTGACTCTATAAAACTCCATTACCATTTGCTCCAAACCTTCTTTTCTCAAGCCACCTACATCATACCTCCTTCTCAACAGGAAATTTTGTCTCATACTTTAATAAGAAAACACACACCATCCACCATGAATTCCTCTTCCCCACAATTCTGGTGGGATTTAGGCTCTGGGAACCCCTTTGAATCTTCCCACTTGATGAGGCATTTGCCTGAGGCCATAAGTTTTTCTTTATCACTAGGCCCAAATCTCTGTTACTCTTACTCTAGCCTAGCCCTCCCTTGTCCAGCTACTTCCCACCCTTGATCCTATCAAAATATCTATACCCAAATCTGTTTCCCTTAAACTAGCCTATCCCTCCAATGTTTGTCATCTCCAGGTAGCCTTCAGCTATTTCCCACCCTTATTCCCATTTCTGGAATCTGACCTCAGTTCCTCAAGACCCTCTCCAGACCACTCCTCTATACTACTGCCCAGATCCTCCCATAGTCTTTCTATGTATAAGATCCATCTTGCCTCCATGAAGGTGCTGAGACTCAGTCTATCAGACTCATTCTGTGTCAGATTGTTCTGGCCTGCTTGTCAACACAAGCATCACAAATACTTAGGCTCCTTAAGAGTCTATCCATTGGGGCAGCCAGGTAGCACAATGAGTAAGAGCACTGGCCCCAGTGTTGGGATGATCTGGGGATCGAAACTGGGCTCAGACACTTAGCACCCACCCAGAAACACCTGGCTGTGTAACCTTGAGCAAGTTACTTAACCCCAATTGCTTAAAAACAAAAAACAAAAAAATAAAAAATACTTTTAAAAAAAGAGTCTATCCATTATGGTGAATCTTTGATAAACTTTGTTTTTCTTCAGCCGAGAGAAGACTTGAGTCGAATTCATTCGGCGGGATCTAGTGTGTCAGTATTTTGGAGTCTTGAGCACCCCTAAGCCCCTAAACCTCAACAATTCTATGCCTCAAATACTCTTGATGTTACCTTCCATTCTCTCTCTTTTTCTCCAATCACTATGGAAATCATTCTTGCCAAAATCAACCCTTAATACTCTTGATCCCATTCCTTCCTGTGCCTTCTGAGAGCTTCTCCCTTCCATTATGCATTCCTCATTAGAGGTCAAATTCTTACCAAAAAAAAAATAGTCTTCTATACATCTTTCCACCTATCTCCCAATCTCTGGTAATCTCAGACCTCACAATTCCACTGATTTTGCTGTCTCCAAGGCTGCCAGTGATAACCGAATTACTGATCAGTTTATGTTACAATCCTAAAGGACAGCAATCCCAAAGAATGTTCAAATTATCAAACAACTGCATTCATTTTATGTTCCAGCAAGGTTATGCTTAAGATTCTGCAAGCAAGGCTTCATCAATATGTGAACCAAGATTAAACAGAAGTACAGGATGGTTTTTGAAGAGTTAGAGGAACTAGAGACCAAATTGCTGACATTTGGTGGATTATGTGGGAAAATAAGAGAATTCCAGAAAAAACAAAAAACAAGTGCTTCTGCTTCTTTGACTACACTAAAGCCTTTGATTGTATGGATCACAACAACATGTGATAAGGCCTCAAAGAAATGGGAGTATCAGATCATTTTACTTGTTTCCTGAGGAACGTTCATGTGGGTTAAGAAGCAACACTTAGAATCGAACATGGAACTGATTGGTTTAAGACTGGGAAAAGAGTATGGTAAGATTGTATATTGTCACCTTATTTAACTTATATAATACATATATAATATATAGACACATAATGTGAAAGGTCAGGCTAAACAAATCAAAAGTCAGAATTAAGTAAGCTTTGAGGGGAAAATACCAACAATCTCAGAGATGCAGACAATAACACTCTGATGGCAGAAAGTAAAGCTGGAATTAAGCAGCCTCTTGATGAGGGAGAAAGAAAGAGTATAAAAGCTGACTTGAAGCTTAACATTAAAAAAAACTAAGATCATGGCAACTATTCCCATCATGTTCTGGCAAACAGAGGGAGAAGAAATGGAAGTGGTGTCAGATTTTATATTTTTGAGCTCAAAGGTCACTACAGACAGTGACTACAACCATGAAATTAAAAGAGGCTTGCTCATTGGAAGGAAAGCTATGGCAAATCTGGATAGAAAAGTAAAAATCAGAGATATTATCTTGCTGACAAAGATGTTTATAATCAAAGCTATGGTTTTGCCAGTAGCAATGTATGGCTATGAGAGTTGGGCTATAAGAAAAGCTGGGCGCCACAGAATCAGTGCTTTCAAATTATGGTAGTGGAGAAGACTTTTGAGAGTCCCTTGGACAACAAGGAGATCAAATCAGCCAATACTTAAAGAAGTTAACTCAGGCTATTCATTAGAATGTCAAATACAAAAACTGAAGCTTAAATACTTTGGGCACACAATGAGGAGACAGGACATATTGGAAAAGACCCTAACATTGGGAAAGATTGAATGCAAAAGGAAGAGGGAACAACAGAGGATGAGATGGATAAGTAGTGTCATGGAAGCAATGGGCATGAGTTTGAACAGACTTTGGGGGATAGAGTAGAATAGAAGGGCCTAGTGTGCTATGGTCCCTGAGGTCATATAGAGTAAAATATGACTGAATGACATTCAACAACAACATCTTTCTTGGCTTCTCTAAAATGCTTGACACTATTGGCCAACCTCTCTCTTGGATTTTCCCTTTCCAAGGTACTGATCTCTCCTGGTTCTTTCCCTACCTCTCTGCCTCCTCCAATTCAGTGTCTTTTGCTGAATCATCACTCATGTATGAAGGTGTACCATCAATCTGTCATAGGACCCCCTCTCTCGGTTGTCTTGGTGTTTTCATGTGATATCTCATAGGGTCAATAATCATCTCTAGGTAGATTCCCTCCATATATCTTGCTTGCACTTCTCCTCAGTTCTAGTACTGTATCTCTAGCTTACTACTAGACATCCCTACCCAAGTGTTCCATAGGCATTTCACATTCAGTACTGTTTAGATAGAACTCATCTTTTCACTTAAACCCACCCTTCTTCCTACTGTTTTTGTTGGGAGCACTGCCATCCTTTCAGTCACTCAGGTTGCAACTTCAGAGACAATATGAATTCTTTATTCTGTCTCAAAATCATTTTGCTTGTCAATTCTTCCTTCACAATCTCTCTTGCATTTGTTCCCCTTTTTCCATTCAAACAGTTACCACTGGTGTTAAGGCCACTACACATCTTCCCTGGATTATTGCAATAGCAATCTAATTGGTCTCCCAGCTTCCAGTTCTTCCTCACACTACTCCATCCTCCACATAATTCCTAGGGTGATATTCCTAGAGCAGAGGTCTAACCATGTGGCTCCCCTGATCAAGAAACTTCAAGAGCTCACCTTTGCCTATAAGATAAAATAAAAACTCTTCTTGGCATTTAAAGCCCTTCATCTTCTGTCTCTAACCTATCTTTCCATACTGATTTCATACTTTCCCCCTCTGCATTCCAAACAAACTCCCCTACTTTCTTTACCTTTTACCCAGAATTCCAGATTCTGGAGCTCTGCATAGCCTGTACCCCATACCTTGAATATCTTCCCTTCTCTTCTTCCTCTCTTAAACTCCTTAGCTCCCTCCAAGGGTGCCATCTCCTATCTAAGGCCTTTACTAACTCCCCAAGTTGTTAATCAGTGTATTTCCCACTCCTGAAAAAATCTTTTGCATTTGTTTTGTATTTATTTATAAGTATATATGTTGTATCCTCTGAAAGTAAACTCCTTGAGGGCAAGGGAATGCTTGATTTTTTGTCTTTGTAACCCTAGAAACCATCAGTGGTTTACACATGGTAAATATTTTGAAAATGTTTGTTGAATTGAATTGAATTAAATGTCTCTGTTCAAGACAACAGTGACTTCAGAAAAATCAGTACAACACCCTGAAAGAAATGATTATTTCTGTATTAATAACTAATTACTCAATTAGGACCAGAATTTTTCCCCTTTTGTACTTCCTCATTCAGAAATCAACCAGTGTGGGAAATCTTGGGCAAAGACTTACCCAAGCTAAGACCTAATTAAAGACATTAAAAGAAATAAGATCTAATCAAAGACTGTAAAAGAAATGCTAAGTTTAGGGGAATAGGTGGGTTCCTGCATATTGTGTTTACTCAGAAAAGTCTAGGAAAATGTGCATTCTCCTGTTTGTCAGACAAGTGATATGGAATTTGACAAGTCTCTTTGACCAAGATTTGAGTCAAGTCAAATACTTCCAAGACCCTCATTAGAACGAGCCCACATCTTATTATTACCTTCATTCTCTCATTGCTTGTTAATTCATCAGAGTTGATTGCTACCCGCAGGAGTGCCAACCCTTCCAAGGGCATATAAGCATTGAGCGGGTTCCATCAGTAGTCTTGACATTCAAAAGTGCCACTGACCTCTTTTATAAATAAAATAATAAATTACCCAGAAACTATGTGTCTCAAACTCTTTAAATGTCACAACCTATCATGAGACCTATAAATATGTAAATATTTCAAAACACAACTCACTCATATTTTTAATTCTAGACTTCCTAAAACATGTTTCTTCCAGAAGTACTTGTTTGGCTAGCCATTCCCAGAAACTCCTCATTGACACCTATGGCCCCTTCTTTAAAGGGTTCCCAAGAACTAAAAGGCCTGCTTGTGCAGTAGTTAAATCCCATAGAGGACAATGGCCCACGTAGAGTAGAGTTAGGATAGACATTCAAAAGGCAAAAGGGTGAAACAGTCAAAGGTCCAGAAAGGAATGTGTTTAATTGGAGTTAAAAGGAATACAGACACAACATGAAAGGGATTAATTGTCAACAGGAAACCTTCCCAGAAGTAATTCACCCTATAGCAACATGTTGAAGGTGAAATTAAAGTGATTTTTTAGATGTCACCAGGAAACAACCAACTTAAAATGCAATCCATATAAAATAATCTATGAGCTAGGAAATTGTAACCAGCCATAAAATTGTGCTGAAATGAGAAGGGATGATGTAATGACAAGTGCAAAGAGGAAGGTGATAGATGTCATGGAGTCTAGGAAAAGGAGAAGAGGAATGTCTCCATGTGTCTCAATCACCAACAAGAGAAGACATCCTGCTATCTGGCATCTATGCTAAGTACATCTCTCTGGTGGAGAGGAATGACTTATTGGGCTCCTACAGCTCAGTGAAATTACCCTTTATGAACATGCAATACATATTGCCTTCATTCTGAGTTAACAAAACTATTTCTGATCATTATTTTTTTTATCCCAGCTGCCTTAAAACCAAGAAAGAAGGGATACAAGATAGCTGGAATAATTTACCAAAAGTTTTTGAAATTATCTTGGAATGATTTGGCTTGGCATAGTTGACAAATCTAGACACTGCGAGTCCTGAGTTCAAATCCCGTCTCAGGCACTTACTATTTGAGACACCCTGGCTAAGTTGCTTAACAGTTTCCTCATCTGTAAAATGAAAATAATAACAGCACCTTGTTTCCAAGAATGTTATGAAGACTAAATGATGCAATATATGTAAATATCTATACAAATCTTGAGACACTATATAATTATTATTTATTATACCTATTTGTAAACTAATAAACTGGCTTTCTGATACATATCAAAATGAGTAGTGTCATCACCATCATCATTGTCATCATACCTACCATTTCTACTTTAAGATTTGCAAAACACTACAAATAACTCATTTTGTCTTCATAACAATCCTGAGAGGTAGATGTTATTATCCCCATTTAACAGTTGAGTAAACTCAGGGTTGAGCAGCAAGGTGGTGCAGTGGATTGAGTAACAGGCCCAGAATCAGTAAGAAAATCTGACCTCAGACATTTACTAGCTGTGTGACCCTGGGTAAGTCACTTAACACTGTTTGCCTCAGTTTCCTCATCTGTAAAAGGAACTGGAGAGGGAAATGGCAAACCCCTCCAATATTTTTGTGAATAGAGCACCGGCCCTGGAGTCAGGAGGTCCTGAGTTCAAATCCAGCCTCAGACATTTAACACTTAGTAGCCATGTGGCCTTGCACAAGTCACTTAGCCCCAGTTGCCCTACCTTCCTCCTGCAAAAAGCAAAAAAAGAAAAAAGAAAACCTCAAGCAGGGTCATGAATGAACAACAATAAACTGAAGGTGAGACTTACTTGTTCAAAGTCATATAGCTAGTGTCTGATGTGTAGGATTTGAACTCAGATCTTCTTTCAAATCTCACCATTCACCATGTAAACATTCATTTATCTCCTAGGAGTATCTCTGGGAAAAACTGTAAAATCTGTGAAGATTGGTTTGGGGATTCTTCTAGCTCCCTCTGTTCCCCTGTTCCTTTTTTTCCCTATCCCAAGGCATCTATGTCTTTGTGCTTACCATACATATGCTTGGTCTCCCTAGGCAGTGTCCCTTTCTCTAAAAACCTCCAATTAGTGAGTTACATCATACCTTGTGCTCTCAAGTCCTCTGCTCTGAGGCCTAGAAACTGGAAGTCACTCAGTTGGCACAATTCACATAGGCCATGCTAGACCCGCTCTTCCTTCTTCACTCCCTCATCATCAGCTTTCCAATACTTGCACATACTGGATAGGGCACCAAAGCAGCAAAACAATGGACCAAGATGGACACAAGACCCTATGGAACACAGTGATGAAGAGATAAGGACGGCAAAGGCCCGGACACCATGGAGACATCACTCGGTGCCTCCCAGGCCCTACCAACCTCTTCCCTCAAATAGTCTGTAAATTAGACCTCATAATCTGTTGTGAAAATTAATATACCCGCTGCACATCTGTACCCACCCAATAATAGCTGGTGTCTATATTCACCACCCTAATATACCAGAAGTCTTTTTACATACTGACACTCCTAATCATCCCTGAAAAAACGCCAGTGAAATCATTTCTTGTTTTCATTGGGTACTCCAACAGCTGGGGAGAGACTTTTCCCTCTATGCTGTAAATGGCATCATCCCGACCTTCTGACAAATTAAAATACATATGACAGGTGGCAGTTTAACTGTACTATTTTTCCCTGGTGTTGCTGAATTTTAAAAGAACTTTGAGAAACAATGCTGTCATTCCCTCAAAGTATCCTTATTAAAATTCCAGGTAGTATGGGCAAGTAAATGGAGATTTGGCAGCGGGAGTAGGGGGGTGGTGGGAGGAGGCATGATGTAGTAAAAAAAAAAAAAAGAACTTTCTTGAAATAAGACAGACCCGAATTCTCATTACAGTTTGTCCACTAAATATCTGTGTGTCGTTGGGTAGATCCTATAACCTCTTGGGCTTCAGTTTTCTCTGCTGGAAAATGTGGGATTTCGACATGATACCTAATACCACTTTTAGCTCCAACAGTCTATTATTATATTAGAGGTCAAAGAAGTGTTCTCTGAGAAGTGCGAATTATAATACTCAAGTAACCACTGAGGGAGTACAGAAAAAAAGTGTGAGAAGGGAAGCTAGGTGGCACACTGAATAAAGCAACAGCCCTGGAGTCAGGAGGACCTGAGTTCAAATTTGACCTCAGACACTAAACGCTTACTAGCTGTGTGACCTTGGGCAAGTCACAACCCCAACTGCCCTGCCTTCCCCCTCCAAAAAAAAGGGCAAAAAAAAGAAAATGAAAAAGTGTGGGATCATAAATCAATTAAATAAATTTAAAATTAATAAATTGGCTTTCTGATACATAGAAATTATAAGTGAATTAGATAGCATATTAATAACATTATATAACTAAAATACATTATAACTATATGCAACAAATAGTTGTATGTATATTAGAGAGTGAGTGTGTGTGTTAGAGAGTTGGGGGAAGTTAGGGTGGCACAGTGTAAAGAGCGTTGAGCTTGGAATCGGGAAGATGAGTCTTCCCGAGATCAAATCTGACCTCGGACACTTAGAAGCTGTGTGAGCCTAGGTTTAACCCTGTTTGCCTCACTTCCTCATCTGTAAAATGAGCTAGGGAAGGAAGAGGAAAAGCGCTCCAGAATCTCACTCAATCAAACCCCAAAAAGGATCACAGAGAGTCAGCCATGACTGAAAAATGACTGAATAACAAGGAAATAGATAGTCACATGTATTATTTGTCATATGATGTGATAAAACATACATAATATGACTGTACTCTATAGAAATATTTAAAATATAGAATAGTATATTGTATGTGTACCATAGAATATATTCTATGTAATAATATAATATACAACATAGTTATAATAATAATAGCTGGCCTTGGAATCAGGAAGGTCCCACCATTCACAGACCTCTGATACCCACTGGCTGTGTGATTCTAGACAAGCCTTTATAACCTATCAGTGCCCTCGGGCAACTCTCTAAGACCCGAAGGTGCTGAGCAGGTGCTGATAGCTATGCTTTATTTAGTACTAAGAATTTTCTCAGACAGAGGAGAAGCAGAACCTCCAAACAGCTCCAGCTTCCACTTTCCTCAATCCATGTAAAAAGGGGACTCTAAACAAACATTGGAGCTGCAGAACCCACAAAATGACACAGAGAAGCTAACCTCCTGCTGAGGACAGCCCAGCAGGCTGGCAGGAATCAGCCAGCCCTTGTGAGCCCAAGGCTTTAGCCCCAGGGTGGGCCTGACCAGCCTAGGCAAGAGGGACCCCAGATAAGCAGCAGCTGTGGCGATCCAGAATTATCAACACATAGATGCAAAGGACAAGGTGAGAGGTCAGTGCAGTCTGGACTTTGGGACCCAGTAAGTGGGAGTGTGTGGCTTTTGCCCCCAGGGCAAGAAGCCTCTGAGACGCCCGCACAGCCAGCCAGCGCCACGTGGCAGCTTCAGCTCCTGGTCTGCAGAGTGTAGGGGGACCAAGCACCAGTCTGAGGGGTAATCGCTCTTGCTTTAACCTGCTTGGATCTGGATTGCAGTCTAGGGTGGAGGTGCTGGGGGTATGTGTCCAGCTTGCCAGAGCATGTGGAAACCTCAGAGAAGGCACCCAACTAATACCTCCAGCAGCTCAGAAAACCCTAGCGTTTGGGAAAAAAGCTCCCCTGTTTGGTGGCAGAGTCCTACTGTGGCAAAAAGCCCAGGGGTCAAGTGACTGAGGGGCGACATGACCAGGAAAAGGAAACAAAACAGACAGAATATTCCAATGTTAGACTCCTATTTTGGGGAAAAAAAGAAGCAAAGCATGGAACAGGAGGAAGACAGGGAAGTCAGAACTCCTGCACCCAAAGCTTCAAAGGAAAATAGAAGCTGGTTACAGGCCATAGAGGACGTTAAGAAGCAGATAAGAGAAGTGGAGGAAAAATTGGGAAGAGAAATGAGAAAAATACAAGAAAATTATGAAATGAGAGTCAACAGCCTGACTGAGGAAAATACCACCTTATAAAACAGACTAACTCAAATGGCAAAAGAGGCTCAAAAAGGCAATGAGGAGAAGAATGCCTTTAAAAAAGCCGAATTTGCCAGATGGAAAAAGAATCTCAAAAGTTCAATGAGGAGAATCATTGCTTCAGAATTAGATTGGAGCAAATACAAGCTAATGACTTTATGAGAAATCAAGATGCTGTTAAACCGACCCAAACAAATGAAAGAATAGAAGGCAATGTGAAATATCTCATGGGAAAAACCACTGACCTGGAAAATAGATCCAGGAGAGATAATTTAAAAATTATTGGACTACCTGAAAGCCATGATCAAAGGAAGAACCTAGAAATCATCCTCCAGGAAGTTCTCAAAGAAAACTGCCCTGCTGTTTTAGAACCAGAGGGCAAAATAGAGGTTGAAAGAATCCACCGATCACCTCCTGAAGAAGATCCCCAAAAGAAAACTCCTAGAAATATTATAGCCAGATTCCAGAATTCCCAGATTAAGGAGAGAATATTACAAGCAGCCAGGAAGAAACAATTTGAATATTGTGGAAACACAATCAGGATAACCCAGGATCTGGCAGCTTCTACACTGAGGGATCAAAGGGCTTGGAATATGATATTCCTGAGGTCAAAGGAGCTGGGATTAAAACCAAGAGTCACCTACCCAGCAAAACTGAGTATCCTGTTTCAGGGGAAAATATGGTCATTCAGTGGAATAGAGGACTTTCAAGCATTCTTGCTGAAAAAAACAGACTTAAATAGAAAAGTTGACCTTCAGATACAAGAAGCAAGAAAAGCATGAGAAGGTAAACAGGGAAAAGAAATCATAAGGAACTTATCAAAGTTGAACTATTAACATTCCTACATGGAAAAACCATAATTGTAACTGATGAAACTTTTCTTGGTATGAAAATAGTGGAAGGGAATAGAAATATATTTATATATATATATATATATATGTCTATATATGAGGGTATGCGGGCATATGAATATATATGTGAATGTGTGTATATACGTTTACAGGTATACATAGATAGAGGGCATGGGACCAATTTAACAGGAAGGGATGATACTTAAAAGGTGAAATTAAGAGGTGAGAGGAATATAATGAGAGGAGATGGGGAGAGACAGAATGGGATAAACTATCTCATACAGCAGAGGCAAGAGATAATGGTTACAATGTAGGGGAAGAATAGGAAGGCAAAAGGGAATGGGTTAACCTTGTTCTTATTGAAATTGACTTGGGGAGGGAATGAAATACACACTAAATAGGGTATCTCACCCTACAGGAGAGGGAAGCAAAAAAAGAAAATGAAAGATAGTCTTCGTCTCAAGAAAATTTAAGCCCATTGGTCTAATTGGTTTCTTAAACACATTAAATCACAGGTCTGATTTAAAAAAAAAAAACATGCTTACATGTATTCAGCTTCCATCATTTTTCAGTTGTGTCTTATCCTTCATGGTAGGTTTTGTTGTTTTGGGTATTTTTTTTTCAAAGACACTGGAGTGGTTTGCCATTTCCTTCTTCAGCTCATTTTACAAGTGAGGAAACTGAGGCAAACAGGGTTAAGTGACTTGTCCAAGGTCACACAGCTAGGAAATGTCATGAAGATGAATATTTCTGCCTCCAGGCTTAGTATTCTATCCACTGCACTGCCTAGCTGCCAATACACACTTATGTGTATGCCTAACCCTTAAGCTACTTTCTCCATGTTCTGATCACCCCAGGAGGAGCAGAGTATTTAGGCACCACAGAGTTGATAGATGAGCCCTTTGGGCAGTACCCAGGCCTAACTGGGTCACCATCTTCCTGTCAGATTAGGTTCTCACTTTACTCACCAGAATCTTGCAAAGATTCAATATTGTCATCCCTGTGCTGTCAGTAGAACCATGAATTCCTTATAGGGAACATGCCAATATGGTCATTGAACTATCTCCTCCATGAAGACTGCTTCACTCCTGTTTCCATGTATTCCCTCCTCTAAACTCTGATATTGATTAAAGTTCACACCAGACATTTTGGAACGTGATGAATATTCTGCCTCATCAGGCCTAAAATCAGAAAGATTTATCTTCTTGAGTTCAAATCTGGTCTCAGGTAAACTATGTGACTCTGGGCAAGTCACTTATCCCTGTTGGCCTTAGTTTCCTCATCTGTAAAATGAGCTGGAGAAGAAAATGGCAAGCCATTACAGTATCTTTGCAAAGAAACCTCCGAACGGGGTCACAAAGAATTAGGCATAACTGAACAAAACAACATTTTTTTTTAAAACTGTCCTATATATGTATGTATGTCATCTTCTCAATTTGACTCTACACTCCTTGAGGACAGGGATCATGACTTATACTTTCTTCTATCCCCACAGAACCTACCATGGTCCTATGAAAAGTGTAGCTACAACTAAAGACTCTTGAAATGAATCAATTGATCAACAGGAACATATTAAGTGCCTACTATGTGTTATATACCCTATCAGGTGCCAGGAATAAAAATACAAAGAATTAAACAACCCCTACTCTAAAAGAGCTAACACAGTGGAAAGAATGAAATGAACAAAAGGTAACATGGTCTAACAGAAAAAGAAATGAGATGATATTTTTTTAAAGCAATTGGGGTTAAGTAACTTGCTCAAGGTTACACAGCCAGTTATTTCTGAGTGTGGTGCTGAGTATCTGAGCCCGGATTTGAACCCCAGGTCATCCCGACACTGGAGGTGGTGCTTTTACTCGCTGAGCCACCTGGTCGCCCCAAAATGGGCTGATGTTAAGCACAATAGGGACTCTGGCCCCAGCTCTGCTCCATATTATCCTGTTGTAGGACCTTGGGTAAATCACTTAATGTCCCTCAGCCTCAGTTTCCTCATCCATTAAAAATAGGAGTTAGATAAGATGATCCCTAAAATTCCTTCTGATCTTAACATTCTGAGTCTAAATAGAGACAAAGGAAGTGGTCACACTTGGAGAAGAAAGCATGCCAATAATAATGAGCATTTATATAACATTTTTAAGACTGGCAAAGTAATTTACAATTATATACTCATTTTACCCTCATAATAAACCTGAGAGAGGTATTACTATAGTCCACACTTTACAGATGAGGAAAAGAGGCCTAGAGGTTGTGACTTGTCCAGGGTCACACAGCTAGAAAGTTCCTGATGCTTAATTTTGAACTCGGGTCTTCTTGACTCTAGCTTCAGCCCTCTATCCACTGAACCCACTAGGTACTTCAGTCATAGGATTTAGACCTGAAGATCACCTCATCCAAATGCCTTTATTTTAAAGATAAGAAAACTGAGGCTCATGAAGGCTAAATGATATGCCCAAGATTCCAAGGTTCCATAGGTATGAAATAGTATGCCCAGAATTCAAGCCCCATTCTCCTAACTCCAAATCCTTTATTCTTGAAATTGAGGAACAGCATAGTGAATAACTATTCCATATTGCCTCCATGTGCAGTGAATAGTACAAGGAAGTGAGGGAGAAAATGTGTTCTCCAAGGGACTCTCAGGTAAGGACTGTGGAGCATTAGAGAACAAGTTGGATGATGGCATGAGAATTCCCGCCTTCTGAAACTTCATTATAATCAATCAACAAGCATTTATTTAGCAGTTATTATGTGTCAGGCACTGTGATAGGCTATGGAAATACAAAGACAAAAATAAAACAATTCCTGCCCCCCAAGGAATTTCTATTCTGCAAGAGGAAACAACATTGTTGTAGACATATAAATTTATGCAAAATATATACAAGATAATTTTATGGTGCACACTAACAGCTGGAGAGAGGACAACCGGAAGGGCTTCATTTAAGAATTGGTATTTGGGTTGAGCTTTGAAAGAATTGGGATTCTGATAGGCAGAAGTGAGGGACCAAAATGCCCCATGGTTTGGTTTTAATAAAGGGCACTACAATGGCAAATGTTTATTTTCCTAAATGAGTATTTTCAGACACCAACAGAATTAGAGATCATTTATTAGAGGGCAATCTGCTGCCCAAAACTGCCCTCTTTGGTTGTCCTAATGGAGAAGAGAAGAAGGGTAAAATAAAAGCATAGATGCATGCTCTAATTTTTTGACCTTTTGGAAAGAGGTTTCTGCTTTGAGAAAAACTCATTTTTAGTGGACAAAGGGGCTATGCTTTCATCCCAGCATAAAGAGTGAAGCTGCCCAGTGTCATCACTGACTGCTCAAGGTTTAGTTTCTTCTTTACCTGAGTGGGGATCTGGTAGAGGATCCTTCCCCTCATTCATCAGTTTCTCTTCCTGTTTTATGACTGTTCCTAAACATCTTGCCATTTTCCACCATTTGACACAGAAATGAATGCAAACATTAAATTAATTCATCATATTCTAGTTTGCATTGTCTCCAAATTTGTGTAATACTAATTTCATCAACACAATCTATGAATTCCTTTTCAAAGCATAACTCCAGGCTACCATCTTTTAAGGCCACTCAGCATTCATAATGGTCATCTATTTGTCATCAAAGCCAAGCCAGCCTTGAACTTCAAAGAATGGCATGACTGCAGCCTATTCTAACCACTATGGTGTTCTCTCTGGACGAACTACTGTCAACTCATGGCTTATCTGTGGCCCTGCTGGTAATAAAGTTAGCTATATGATACACAGAGCCATTGACCCTCTCTACATGCTCGAACAGCCAGAGAAACCAAGATCCATGGATTCCTAATGCAGGGAATAATAATGACAGTGTACAAAAATGACATAATTGAAGCAAAATGTGGAAAAAAGACAGGGCCCAGGACAAAATCTTCTGATATCAGTTGGCAAGATTTCAGAGGATGAGCCTTCAAAATATACATTGATACATAGATTTTTTTCTTAAATGAGCAAAGACTTGTATCCCTGATATCCAAGAGGGTAAAAAAAAAAACACATGGCAAGAGTTATTTGATTTTGCTCAAAAGAGGTCAATGGAGACATTAAAAGGGCAATCTTAGTGATGTTCTGAGGATAGAAATGGGACTAGAATTTGTCAGAAAGATGGAGGGATAAAAGAAAGGAATGGCTCTAGGTAGGGATAGCACATTCAATCGCCTTGAAAAAGAGTTTAAATGAAGGAACTAATTGTAGAAAAAGAAAGCACTGAGGAAAGGTTATTTTGAGGATCTTCCACCATGATACTTCATTGTGGCAGGGAGGTGGTCTGGGATTCTTATGCCAGACTGAGCAAACAGAATGTAAGTTCTATTGTGTTTTACCAAGCTGGAAAGACTTCAAGTAAAAGTCCATTGGGAAACTATGTATCTGTTATCCAAGGAAAAGCCTAGTTAAGTTTAAAAGTTTCAACAACAAAAGGTTGGCCACAAGGTTAATGATTTGGAGGGGGAAGGTCATAGATAAATCCATTAAAGTGTGGAAGGAGGGGTTGCAATCTACATCAGTAAAGGTTTAACCCATGCCACTGAAATCATAAATCCTTGGTATGATGCGTTTTTAGGAAAAAGACATGCAGATAACAGATGGAGATAGAGCTGCTTAATAATTTTGATCAAGGCATATTTTCAAAATTTGCTGGCAAAACAGAAGTTATTATCTTGGAAAATAAGTGAAACTTTCCTTTAATTCATGCATTTAAGAAAATTGAGTAATTAGAAGTCTGTATCCTAAGCATTTTTGTTCCTGTTGAATCTTGTCACATTTATCTCCTCATTTGGATTAGCGTGTGCCTGACATACCCCCCAGGTATTGTGTTTTGCTATTATTTGTGCTTCTCAATATTAATAAAATAAAAAAAAAAACTAAACTACTTTCCTCTCTTGAATAAAGTATATAATCACTGGTAAATTTTTTATGCACAAGCTGTTAAAAAAAATCTGCACTGGCAAGATAAGCCAGTGGTCATGATTTTTCAGGTTGGATTGATGAATAGGAAGTCATCTTTGTGAATAAATATTAAGAGAGCCACAGGATCTAGAGACCATCTAGTCCGACATGAATATGACCAAGACTCCTCTCTACATCATCTCCTAGGGTTCATCTAGTCTTTAAATATTTCTAGGGAGATGAAATTCAATTACCTCTTACAGCAGCCCAATCCACAGTTGGGCAGCTCTGTGTGTATTCAAAATTTCATTCGTGTGAGCTTCCTGTCTCCTGCACTGAATTCCTCTGTAGAATTTTAGGCCATGAAATTTTACATAGCCTTTTTCTTAATACTTTTAATTCTGCTTTTCCAAAATCTAGGATGCAAATCAGACTGTGCCTGACTTTTCTCTTCTCAAATGGTCACTTTCCTCCAAGTTCCCAATCATTTCTACTTTGGATAAAACCATTTCCTTGATGGACAGAATCAAATTCAGAAAAGTGGTTCCCTTCACCGGTTCGTCTCCCTCTCCTGCTAGATAGATAGATAGATAGACAGACAGACAGACATAGATAAAGTTTATTTATTTCTATTTATATATGCATTATGTATTATGTATATATACACACATATGAACATATATACACAAACATATGCACGTAGACATATATATGTATATACATATACACACATATACTATTGTTACAAGCCAAGAAAGTTTCCTTTTTGCATGTATAGGTGTAGATAGATGAACAGATAGATAGATTGTAGATAGATAGATAGTTGGTAGATAGATGGATGGATGGATGGATGAATAAATGGATGGATGGATGGATGGATAGATGATAGATAGTTGGTAGATAGATAGATAGATAGATAGATAGATAGATAGATAGATAGATAGATAGAATGGCTACAACAAGTCAAGAGTTTATTAGTTATTTTGCATTTGACAGGGCAAAAACTTCAACAGCTGTTTGAATAATTGAAATCCCTCATCATTACTATATTTTCCCTCAGTGAACAGATTATAATCTGTTTCCTTATCTGCTTTCTCCTTCTTTCCAGACTACCTGTGTGTAAAGTCAAACATGAGCAGCTTTCCAGGGGACTGCTGCTGTGAACAGCTTTCAAGGTTCTGATTACACAGTATAGTGAACTCTCCATTTATTCAGTAACAAACCAGTAAAAACATTCACAGAAAATCAAAATACAGCATTCACCACGTGTAATGGGAATGCAGATTTGGAAGATCTTCCCTGACCCTAGGCTAAAGTGCACCTGAAGCCTGGGGTGGGAGGCTTGTTTTTCAGTAGATACTTCTTGATTGGCCAGTGAGTCAATAAGGTTGTTACATTCTCTGAGCCAGGAGAAGGCTATATAAGCCCTGATGTGCAGTTTTGTTTTGGGGGCTCACTTTGAGAAGTGTTCTGTGATTTGTTATGGATTCTGGGAAGCCGTTGTCCAGGGCCCCCCCAGCTTTGAAAAACCCAGATGTGGGTTTTTCACTAAAATGGCCACATAGTTTTCACCAAACTGGTCACATAGTTTTAAACAAAGTACAATCATTTAGTAACTTAATCATTCTTAAGGAGGCAAGCCTCCTTAATTAACACAAAGTACAGAGATCAAAAGTTTTCCACCTGGGGTGGCCAGGTAGCACAGTGAGTAAGAGCACCGGCCCAGTGTCAGGATAACCTGGGGATCAAATCCGGGCTCCAACACTTAGCACCCACCCGGAAACACCTGGCCTTGTAACCTTGAGCAAGTTACTTAACTCTGATTGCTCATTTAAAAAAAAAGTTTTCCACCCTTAGGTCACATTATCTTAATCTCTTCAATCAAAAAGTCTTCCTTCTTCTTAATTGGGAATTAGTTTCTAATCATCCCTAAATAATAAGTACTGTGGGCTGCTAGGTGGTGCAATGAATAGAGCACCGGCCCTGGAGTCAGGAGGACCTGAGTTCAAATCTGGCCTCAGACACTTAACACAAAAACTAGCTATGTGACCTTGGGCAAGTCACTGAACCCCAATTGCCCTCCAAAAAGAAAAAAAAATAGTAAGTACTTAACTCAAAGTTCTCCACCCCTAGAAAATCATGATCTTCTCAGTTTGCATTAAATACCCCAGGAGAGGCCTTTTTTATCTTAACCTGAGGCTGGCTCTCTGCTTCCATGGTTCCCCTTCCACGGTCCCAGCTCCTTGTCCAGTTCCTGTTCCATACTGAAGCTCACAGTGTCTGGTCCACCTCAAGTCCTTCACTGTTTCTGTTCCTGGGAAGACAAAGCTTAGCAGAGCCACAATAACATCCATTCACATTGCCAGCATCCTTATCGATTCACTTTCTGCCTGTGAAATCAGCATAGACCCAACAACAAGGTCTGAGGAGTCAACACAAATCATCAGTATAGTCCCTGTACCTCTGAAATTGTCAGCAAGACCCTCCTCCAGGCTTTCTGTAAACATATAACAAGAAAATCCTCTTTCGGGGCTTCTGAACCAGCAGCAAGGTCCCAGGGCTTCTGTAACAACACCGTCCTCTATCAGCCAGCAAATCTGACAAAGTAACATCAAAATAGACAGACAAAGTATTGACACTACAGTCATGCCTCCTCCAAGTTCTCCTCTCTTCTCATTTCTCAGTTCTACTCAATTCTCAGTTCAGTCCTCAGTTCTCATTTCTCTTCTCAGTTCAGTCCTCAGTTCTCTTCTCTCTCTCCAGCAGTAGCAACCGAGCCTCCAGATGCTCACTCCCAGAAGTTCTGGCCTCTCTCAGCTTGGGCTTTTCCTTATATATGGTATTAGCTCCTCCGTGTTCTGCCCCTTCCTGTTATGTCAACAAGTCCATCCCTCTGCGGGATTCACAAGTTCTGGGTCTTAATACTTGACTTGAAACTAAGTGCTAAGTACCTGTTTGATTGTAAATACAAGGGGCAGGGAAGATCTTAAAATTCCCATTACCCTTACACTGTGGCATGCTCTAATGGCAAAATAGCTTCTGTTTCTACCTCCATTAATCCTTACCCAGATCTTCTCTAATATGTCCCCTAGATTTTCAAAAACAAATGTATCTTACTAAAATACAATGCCTCTGTGAACTACCCCCTTCCACCCCTGACATTATCGATTCTATTCCTTTTCAATTTGCAGAGTAATTGTTGGACAGCATTGTTGGACAGTCCAAAAAGTTGGACAATTGCAGAGTAATTGTCCAACCATGGCACCTATACAACTATAGTAATAGCTAGCATTCATAAGTGTTGTATATGCTTTAAGTATTGCAAAGCATTTTACAAATATCATCGCATTTTATGCTCACACAGACTGGGGATGTAGGTACTATTTGTAATGGTCATGGGATTTGAAGATCTTCTATGCCCCTTGTATTGGCAAGCAAACAAGTACTTAGCACCTCATTACAAGTTCATGATTGTGTCAAGTATTAAGATCCATAACTTGTGAATCCCACAGTGGGATGAACTTGCTGATGTAACAGGAAGGGGTAGAACAGGGAGGAGTTAATACCATATATGAGGAAAAGCCCAAGCTAGAGAGCCAGAATTTCTTCTGAGAACTGAATTGAGAACTTCTGAGAGCCACCAGAGCTGCTGAGAATTTCTTAGAGCCAGCCAGAACTGCTGGGAATGAGAAATGCTGGGAGCCAGAACTGCTGGGAGCAAGCAGCATGGAGGTTGAGGAGCTACCATGAATGAGGAGAGGAGTATCCTTGCTTGAGGGAGCCTGTTTTGCTTTGAAGGCTTGGGAATGTGAATGTTTGCTGCATTGACTTGGGACTCGGTTTTCCAGCATTTGAATAAATTCTTTGGTTCTATCCTCCATGTGGAGAGCCTGTTACATTTTGTGATTCACAACTACACCAGCATATTCATAGCCACCATGGGTGCTGTGAATATCTTGTTGCTGGTACACTATTATTATACCCATTTTACATGTGAAGAAACTGAGACTGAGAAAAGTTGAATGACTTGTTCAGGGTCATACAACTAATAAGTGTCTGAAGTCCAATTTTACCTCAGGACTTCCTGACTCCAGGTCCAGTGTTCTGGCACTGTGCCACCTGGTTCTATAACCTAGTCTCACTGAAAACCATGAGGTCAAACTGCAGGGTAATTGTATTTCATTATAAATGATTTCCTTTGTAGCCCTATGTATTTTATTTGTGCATACATAAATATTATTCTGAGATGTCCATAGGCTTCACTAGATAGCCAAAGGGAATATTGGCACTCATAAAAAATTTGAGAATCTCTACTAGGAGATCTGGTTTACTTTTCTTTCTACCTATATTCTGTGCTTTTACATTGATATAAAAGTCTACCAATTTTATTGCCAGCTCATTTAGTGGATTTTTTTCTTCAATAAATTATTAAAGCTTTTACTATTTTTCTTCTATTATAGCTTCTCTCTGTACCAAGTGTCTTGGTAAGGCAGTGATAGGTCAGTGCTGCACATTTGTTTCTCAGAAGGCAGCACCATCTGTGCATTATTGTACTCTAATATCTATGGCAATAGAAGTCAAACTCAAGAAAACTCAAAATTTACAGTTGGTACATATTAATCCTTAGTAAAGTAACCCAAGTGCAATTCATAACTCCATAATTTGGGCTCTATTTTGTTGGTGTTGTTCAGTCATATCTGAAACTTTGTGACACCATTTGGGGTTTTCTTGGCAAAGATACTGTAGTGGTTTGCCATTTCTTTCTCCAATTCATTTTACAGGTGAGGGAACTGAGGCAAATATGGTTAAGTGACTTGCCCAGGGTCACATAGTTATGAAGTATATGAGATCAGATTTGAACTCAGCAAGATGAGTCTTCCTGACTTTAGATCCAGCATTCTATCCTCTGTGCCACCTAGCTGACCATACTCTGTTTTATAGAATCAATTTATTCAAAAGAACTAAAATAACAATGGAAAATAAAAACTATAAATTATCCTTCAGTTTATTCTATCTAGGCATGGTAGACCACATCTCCAGTCCCTGTGAATGAGAAGCCAAGGCTTGCAGATAGTATGGGTTCAGGAGTTCTAAGCAGCAATTGATTAGAGACAAATCAAGTGTCTACATTAACCCCAGAACCACCTGAGAGCAAAGGACCACCAGGTTGTCTAAAAAAGAGAGAACTGGAACAGGTCAGGAAAATCTAGCAGGCTAAAGCTTCCATGCTGATTATTATTAGTATCTAGCCTGTGAGTGGCCACTGTCTAGGTGAGACAGGGAGACAAGGCTATACCCTTGAAACAAAGTAAAGTTTATCCCACCCTGTTCCCCATCCAACATTAAGCTTTTGAGAGGAAAGGCAATATTTTTGTGTAATATATGTTGTAACCACAAGTTTTCATTTCTACAAACATAATGCTCCTATTTTCTTCAACCAGTATTCATGTTGCATGACCCTATTCTTCCCCCCTCTGTAAGTTCTCCAGTTTCTCAACATCCTTTCCAAAACGAGTCACCCAATGCAATACCATAGATGTGGCTTGTAGCAACAAGCACCCTAGCATACCCAGGAATGGCTGCTAGCACAGGTTCTTTGATCTGCTTTTCTAAAGGAAAGCAACTCAAAAAGGATTAACAAACAATCATACTTTAATCAAATATATATCATTTACCTAGTTCAGGGGGGAAAGTCAGCACCCTGAACTTCAGAGAAAATACAAACAGAAGTTACAAGCAGACAAAAAATACATACCAACAGAAAGGGCTTCCAGCTGTCTGACCATCACATCCATACCTAGTTAGTTACCAGAGAGAGAAGCACCAACACCCGGGTTTTCAAAGTTGGGGGCTCAATGGCTGCCCAGAGTCTCATCTGGCCAAATCACACAACTCTTCCCAAAGTGAGCCCCAAAGCAAAACCTCACATGAGGGTATACATAGCCTTCTACAGGGTCAGAGAACATCACAATGCTCCTGACCCACTGCCCAATCACAAAATAACAAGGTGTGGGTATTCCTGAAAATCAAGCCTCCCACCACAGGCTCCATGTGACCACATTCAGTCTATTAGGGGGCAGAGTATATTTTCAAATCAGGGAAGGTCCTTACATTCACTTAATCAAGGGGCCTATCAAGGGGCAGGGAAGATCTTCAAATCCCCATTACCATTACATGGCTTCACCAGGTCAAAGATCAGAGAGACTATTCATCTTTAGTCCTAGACATAAATCACTAAAGCTTAGTCTTCACTTATTTCTTTTTGATAACAATTTTATAAATGAAAGGCATGGTTTGCAAGATTTTTGCTATGTGTCTGTGGTTTTTTTTATTTTAATTCCCATTTGCTAAAGCTAGGATTTAATAATTTCTTGGCTAATCAGTTTTGAAAGGAGGGAAAAAACTGGTTTTTAGTTAAGTTTCTAATCTAATGAATTAGACTCTAAAACTTATATCAACTCAAGCATCCTTGAAAATCCGAGCCAGAATGCCATGACTAGGTGGGGAAGAAAACAAGCACTTTTTTCCCCTGTGAATGTTCCAACATTATTATAGCTTTGGAACTTATTGGGGTTTGAAACAAGCAAGCCTTGAAGGAAGTGCTGTACATAAGTTGTATGGGAATAAAATTTAATCAAAAAAATATTAATTTGGATGAATTTACCATTCTTGTAAGGAAATAAAGTTGTAGTAGAAGAATAAGTATGACTACAGAATTTGTTTTCCAAGCATTGCAACAGATGCTTTGTAGGCCAACATCCTAAGTCCAAAAGCAGAGTAGAGACAGGCTTAGAGTATTCAAATCTGTCAGTTAATGCCCTGGTCTTTTGTTTCTTCTGCTTCATACCAACAGCTCAATTCTTTTATTCAGTTACTTGAATTTATCCAAGGCACTATAGTAAAGGCATGATTTTGATAAACAAATATAACTAAGAAAAAATTTCTAGGCAAACAAAAGGAATATAGGGTGGTACCTTATGTGTATATATTTATATACTTACTACATTTTTTCATATGTGTATTTGTGGGCAGAGAGTTATAAAATCTCTCCCTCCCCACCAGTTTTTTCCATTTGTCTACAAATATGATTAGATTTCTCCAATCCAAAAAAAATTTCTTCCATCAACCATTATACCTCATCTCACCATCCTACCTCATCTCCTCTCTATCTCTGTTTCTAAGTGATTCTTTCTGTTTCTGTCTCTCTCTGTCTCTGTCTCTCTCT